>NC_089585.1:138362013-138662013 GCF_019320115.1 Miscanthus floridulus | reverse complement strand
TTCTTCACCTTCACTTGAGGAGCTTGAGCTTGAGCTTGTCTCAACTTGCTTGCCCTTCATCTTTTTTTCTCACTACATGTGAGAGCTTTGCCTTTACTTGATGAAGAGGCTTCTTCTTGACCCATCTGGCGTGATATTTCAAATGCCACTATCTTGCCAATGACTATGGCCGAGGTCATGGTGCTCAAGTCCTCTATGTTGTGAAAGATGGTGATGATGCTTGTATATTTGTTTTGTGGTAGCACGGAGATGATCTTTCTCACGATGTCTGCATCATCTAGCTTTGTTAATCCTATTGAATGGACCTCATTGATAATTAGATTCAAACGAGAATATATATCACGAACAAGCTCATCATCATTCATTTTAAAGGAATCATAATTTTGTTTAGCTAGACAATGTTTTTGTTCACGTACATTAGTTGTGCCGTCATGTAGCTTTTGGAGTTTTAACCAAATTTTATGTGCCGTATTTAAAGTGAACACTTGGTTAAACACATCCATGCTAAAAGATTCAAACAAGTATTTTTTAGCTCTAGCATTGTAATGAATTTCTTTTTCTTCACTATTTGTGGGTTTATCGGGATTCTTAATGGGTTTCATCCCATCTCGAGTGACTCTCCAAACACCCAAATCTACCACCTCAATGTGACAAGCCATTCTAGCTTTATAGTAGGAAAAGTTAGTGTTGTCAAAGTACGGAGGCCTAGATGTATCCATCCCAACCACTCTAAATAGCGTTGACTCAACGATGGTGAAGCCAAAGGTCCAAATTAAGCCAACCGGCTTTGATACCAATTGAAAGGGACCGTGACGCCTAAGAGAGGGGGGGGTGAATTAGGCAACTTAAAACTCTAACTCTAAATTATAGCCTCTTTTTCTATCCTTAGCAAAACCTATGCAAAAGATAAATTATCTAAATGTGCAACTATAATTTTGCTAGTATGTTGCTATCTCTACCGCAAAAGAAGTTATGCAACCTAGGTTCCAAACCTATCAACTAGCCTATCACTAAGCTAGGAAAGTAAAGCACACACCAAGATTGCAATGTAAATACGAAAGCTAAAGAGTAAGGTAGAGATATACAAACTCCCGTCGATGACTCTGGTATTTTTACCGAGGTATCGAGAAGCGTGCAAGCTTCCCCTAGTCCTCGTTAGAGCCCCTCGCAAAGGCCAAGCTCCTGGTCGGATAACTCCATGGATAGCCCTAGGCCTTCCTCACACGCAAGTGGGTCTCCGGTGTGCCTTCCGACAAGCCTCTCCTAGACCGCTCCTCGCCATCTTCACTATCAAGCTTCTGGCCGAACCACCGTGGGCCTTGTTCCTTTTGGTACACGGTGGCGGACACACCACAAACGCAGTTGGTGTGATCTCGCAAGATTACAAGCCCTCCGATGTATAACAATGGTACGCGCAAGCTCGAGTGGTAAGAGGTATGCAAACCTCACTAAACACTAGGCCTAAACCTAGAGCAAGCGCATAAGCGGTGGTCTAATCAACCTAAGCACTTCACAAAGCACCTATGCTAATCCCTTAATGAATCACTAAGCACTATAAAGTGGAGATCACTAAAATGGTGTATCAACACCCTTGGTATTTTTTCTCAGCTCTCCACTTCTCAAATGGCCGGTTGGAGGGTCTATTTATAAGCCCCACTGAGAAAGTAGTCGTTCGGAGCAAAACCCAGCTTTCTGCTACTGACCGAACGCTGTTGTCGTCCTGACCGGATGCGTTCGGTCGTCTCGACTGTTGAAGCTAGCACGTTGATCAGACTCGGCGCTGAGTCTGGTCACTGTTGATCGGACATGTCCGGTCGTGCTGGCGCCGCTCTGGAACCTCTCTAGACTCGATCGGACGCTGCAGTTTTTGCGTCTGGTCGATCACCCTCCAGCGTCCGGTCAGTGCTGAGCTATTGTCATGATAATGAACAGTGTCATCGTCGCACCCGGTCACTTGAATCCTCAGCGTCTGGTCGCTGCTACTGACGCCTGCCGTTGCCGAGCATCTTGATCGGACACGTCCGGTCGCTATAAGGACCATGTCCGGTCACCTCTATGAAGCTCGTTTCTTCATGATCTTGCGTTCGGTTTGGTTCCTATCTTCGTGTTTGGACTTAGCTTGATATCTTGGGTCTTCTCTTGTGCTTCTAGGGTCTTGCTTATGGTGTTGATCATGGGATCATCATGTCGTCTTCGTCCAAGTCACGTCTTGCACCCTTTGAACTATAAAACAATTACTTGCAAATTCATTAGTCCCATTTGGTTGTGTTGGTCATCAAAGACCAAAATCCAAAGTAAATAGACCTAGGGTTCATTTTCCTTATAGATGCTTGGCCATTATAGCTCTCCAATAGCGCTTAATTAAGCCCAAAGTTGACAGTGTCAGCGACTAATCGAGGATTAAGCCTTGCTCTGCTTGAGCTCGAATTACTTGGTCAAATTGATTCCAACTTTTTGTATGTCCTTCTCCAAGATGTAAACTCCAATTTTTATTTTGGGATCAAGTCAAGTTGCCTAACGAAAACACGAGAACACGACATGCCAACTATCCTTGCCACTAATCTCAGACTTAGAATATTTTCTGGGGCTGAAAACAACAGCTGATTCAAACTTGAGACCATTGTTTGAGCCACTTAGGGGTTGAAATAGGTATTGGTCCATAAATAAAGCTTGTTATACTCCACTCAAACTTCAACTTTTATTAAAGTCAAGCTTCATATTTGGTACAGAAACCATTGCTTTATCTTGATCAAAGCAGCACCTCGTTAAACCCTGAAATTAGGGTTTTCGACCAACTGAGGCGTTTTCTTGATATTTGTTCAACACGAACCCTTCATGACTTTTGTTGTAGAGTTCAATTAGAGTCATTTGGGCAAGGTAGCAAGGTTTGGTCCACATCTCATATTCCCATTTACTTAATAAAGCAATTCCATCAAGGTTATAACTTATCATTTCATGTTACTTCTTAGCTCCAATCTTCATGAAACCTTCCCACTGTTCAAGATGGATGCATGTTGATGTAATGTACATGAAACAAGCATGTTTAACATTACTCATGCCTAACCTTAACCAGGGTCCACATGTAAACAAAGTGTATTGTCCGAGTCCACGTTGGGGCTCATTTTCATAGGTTTGACCTCAATACCTTCATCATTACTTCCAGATTATGAACTAGAGATCATAATCATTGCTTGACATACCCTACTTAAGTCCAATTTCGTTGCTTAACTCGTGACTAACACCCGGGGTGTTACATGACCCATTCAAATTTACTATGCTGGAGTACGAGTAGCTTCATCCGTATTGAGTGCGATGTAACGTTTACCGATATAAGACGTCTTTAATGCCCTGTTTAGCATAGCTCTTCGGTTTGTCTTGACACAATTACGAGCCTGTTTGGATGAGTTTCTTCGAATTCTTAAAAACCAGTTTTTTGCCTCTAATTTCTAAAATCTGGATGCTGAGCAAAAACTGGTGAGGGTGTTTGGATCCCCCAGGTTTTAAGAATCTGGCTTCATTTATTGTTCATTTGGTCACAAGAAACTGACAAAAGTTAGGTACCAACGTCTTCTTGGGGTTTAAGAATCTGGCAACAACTAATACAAAAAACTAGACAAAAACTAGCATGTTTAGATCCTATCTAGTTTTTAAAAATCAGATTCTTAAAAACTGGAGGGTCCAAACGGAGCCTGCACTAGCAAGATCATTTCTTTCTCTTCTTTTCTAAATGAACTCAATGTTCTTTTTGTTTGCACCATCTTGCTCTGCTCCTCACCATGACAGCAACCATAGCAAACAGCAGTAGCCACAGAAACCTTGCCAAACAAGGCTTGAGTAAGAAATAAGAAACCTTTGACTTGAAAGGCCACTCACAGTCAGAGATGAGTTCCATCACTCGCTGATAAATTCAACCTTCAACCATCAACCCCGGCTATTTCCAGTTTTTCTCCGGAAAGATAATAATTTCCTCACAAACAACTACCAGTACAGTAATAATATTTGTAGAGTAAAAACAGCAGAGAGCAGGGTGGTGCGGTGCAGAACAGAAAGCATTGTTGCGGCGTGGGATCCCGTCCGTCCATCCGTCACCTGCGAATTTTCGCTGGTAATATAACACATATTTATTAGTTATGATACTATCTCAACAAAATAGCATCAGCCGATTTATAAACGACTCGACGAAGTGAACAGGGCTGCGCGTACGTCCGTAGGCGTGGTGAGGCGCGCGGCAGCGCCCGCCACTGCTCTAGTCCCGCCGCCGCAGCTGGCCAGCTGCAGCTGCCCGGCCACCGCACCGCACCCACCACCCACCGTCTCGCTTTTGCTGCCGCTGCAGGCCGGTCAGACCAGACAGCCACTCAGCCAGCCGCACACACGCAAGCACAGGCCCGGGCCCACGCCTTCCCCAGCCTGCGAACCGGACCGGACCGGAGTGACCGGACCGCGCGAACCCGTGGTCCAAGCCAACGCAGCCGGGTCACCACCGGCTTTCTTTTTGTCCGAACGCCACCGCTGCGTCTCGTGGGGGGTGACTATCTCTACTCCCTACAAAGAGACCACACGAAACCCCCCCTACCCCATCTCCTCCCGTCTCCCCTCCTCTCCTTCCTCCGCCCACAAAAACATTTCTCCCCCTCCGATTGCTACTGCCGCTGCCTCCTCCCCCTTTCCGCTCCCTCTTCTCCTCCGTCTAGGGTTTCCCACCCCGCCGCCGCCGCCGCCCGATCCGAGGCAGATGCCGCCCGCAGCAGCCATGGCGCTGCCGTCCCAGGCCCCGTCTAACTCAGGTACGCACGCGCTCGCCAGATCCGTCCAGCTCCGGCTGCCCGCTGTCTTCTCTCTCTCTGTTCGTGTTCGCCGTCTCCCCCCCGCGGGAGCTCCTGCTGATGGTGCCTGGCTCTGTTCCGGCAGGGGATCCGCTGTACCCGGAGCTCTGGCGCGCCTGCGCCGGCCCGCTCGTCACCGTCCCCCGCGTCGGCGACCTCGTCTTCTACTTCCCCCAGGGACACATCGAGCAGGTACACCTCCTCCTCCTCGTCTTCCCGCTCTTGCTCTGCTCCTGCTGGAGCTTTTGCTTGCTCCCCTGCTCCGGTTGCTGATTTTGGGTGCTCGTGGCTCTCAGGTGGAGGCGTCCATGAACCAGGTCGCGGGGAACCAGATGCGCCTCTACGATCTGCCCTCCAAGCTGCTCTGCCGCGTGCTCAACGTCGAGCTCAAGGTTCCCTCCTCTTCCCGCCGTGTCTTTCTACCCTCCCCCGGATTTTCGCTGCCAATTCCGCGTCTAGCGCGGCCGCTTCCCCTGCGGCGAGCAATTCCAGGCCCGGTGCTTACGCGTTTTCCGGGGTTTTCCAGGCGGAGACGGACACCGACGAGGTCTACGCGCAGATCATGCTCATGCCAGAGCCCGAGGTAGCCCCCCAACTCGGACGGCACGTGTTTCGGGAAAATTTCCCTCGGTACTCGGAGATTCTCACTTGCTCTCGCTTTGCTTGTTCGTTCATGCAGCAAACCGATGTGGCGGCTGAGAAGGCCAGTTCTGCGTCCGCTGCGTCGCCGAGGCCAGCAGTCAGGTCCTTCTGCAAGACGCTCACCGCCTCCGACACCAGCACACACGGCGGTTTCTCTGTGCTGCGCCGCCACGCAGACGAGTGCCTCCCTCCACTGGTGTGTGTTCTTCACCCCTTGTGGATTTGGACTATGCTATTAATAGAACTAGAGATGCGCGAGCTTCTGCCTAAGATTTTTCTCGTCGGGTCAGCTGATTTCTTTGTTCGGTTGGTAGGATATGACGCAGTCGCCTCCCACACAGGAGCTGGTGGCGAAGGATCTGCATGGCATGGAGTGGCGCTTCCGCCACATCTTTCGCGGTAATTTGGGCTCCTCTCATTTGCCGTGGTTCGTACCTGTCGTGTATGCTATGGGACTGATTGATTTGTTGCACCGTTACTTTCGATTGTCTGTGTGATGTCGATTTATTCAGTATTTTTTGTTTAGATTATCCATCAGTTTCTCTGTGATTCATTGTATATGTTATGCTAATTGAAAAGTGCCTGATGTTGATGATGATTGTTAACTGTGCGCAAAATCTGTCTTCAGGGCAACCTAGGAGGCATCTCCTTCAGAGTGGTTGGAGTGTTTTTGTTAGTTCCAAAAGGCTTGTTGCTGGAGACGCCTTCATTTTCCTCAGGTCTGCTGTGTTTCCTGCCTACCCAGCATGAAAGCAATTCCCGATCTGGTGCTAAGTTTCTGTTATTCCTTATGCAGAGGAGAAAATGGTGAACTTCGAGTTGGTGTTAGGCGGGCTATGAGGCAGTTGTCTAATGTACCTTCTTCAGTCATATCTAGCCAAAGCATGCACCTCGGAGTCCTTGCGACTGCATGGCATGCCATCAACACCAAATCCATGTTCACTGTCTACTACAAGCCCA
The DNA here is from genome assembly GCF_019320115.1 of Miscanthus floridulus. Classification (NCBI taxonomy): domain Eukaryota; kingdom Viridiplantae; phylum Streptophyta; class Magnoliopsida; order Poales; family Poaceae; genus Miscanthus; species Miscanthus floridulus. Next base: position 138,655,585 of record NC_089585.1, on the reverse strand, counting down.
GGTATGTTGACATGTCTGCAACAAACTGATTACATTTCTGAGACTTTACATATTGGTTTACCTTGATAATCTTGCATGAAGCTATAACATGCAATTTGTTCTTAATAAAGGTAGTTAACTTGTTGCTGATCTCTAAATATCAATGTTAGGACGAGCCCTTCAGAGTTCATCATACCATATGATCAATATATGGAGTCAGTAAAAAACAATTATTCTATTGGGATGAGATTCAGGATGAGGTTTGAAGGGGAAGAGGCACCAGAGCAGAGGTAACTGTCTTATTGTTATTCTGTGTTTTGTAGCTTCATGTCACCTGGTCCCATCATTGTACCTGCTCATTATTTGTAGTTACTTATTTGTGATGCATTTTTATCTTGTCTTGTAGGTTTACTGGTACAATCGTTGGCTGTGAAAATCTTGACCCACTATGGCCTGATTCAAGTTGGAGATACTTGAAGGTAACTGCTTATTCAATATTTGTCGTTTCCATTACGGTCTTAAATCTTATGCTGATGAAGGGTTGCTTTTTTTATTATTAATTATAGGTGCGCTGGGATGAGCCTTCTACAATCCCGCGACCGGATAGGGTCTCTCCTTGGAAGATAGAGCCTGCTTCATCACCTCCAGTTAATCCACTCCCACTTTCTTCTAGAGTAAAAAGACCTAGACAAAATGCTCCTCCACCTTCACCTGAAGCATCTGTTCTCACAAAAGAAAGTAAGTTTATTAGATTGTTCGGTTACAAGAGCAATGGTGACTAAAATATAGCCAGGCTAATGCTTTACAAATCATCTTGTGGAATTTGTAGGTGCTGCCAAGATCGATATCGGCTCTGCTCAAACACAACATCAAAATTCGGTCTTGCAAGGTCAAGAGCAGATGACCTTGAGGAACAACCTGACTGAAAGCAACGACTCTGATTCCACTGTTCAGAAGCCGATGATGTGGTCCCCATCACCCAATGGGAAAGCCCACACTAATTTTCAGCAGAGACCTGCTATGGAGAATAGGATGCCATTGGGAAGGCGTGAAACTGAGTTCAAGGACACACGTTCTGCCTTCAAGGATGCCCGCACCGCCTCTCAATCATTTGGAGATACGCAGGGGTTCTTTATGCAAGCTTATGATGACAATCATCACCGTATTTCTTTCAACAATCAGTTTCAAGATCAGGGTTCAGCTCATCGCTTTGCGGATCCATACTTCTATATGGCTCAACAACCTTCTCTTACTGTTGAATCAAGCACAAGGACACAAACAGCAAACAATGACTTGTGTTTCTGGAGCAACCAGAATACGGTCTATGGTAATCCAGGTGATCAACAGCAGCAGGGTTTCAGCTTTGGACAAAACCCATCAAGTTGGTTGAACCAGCCATTTCCCCAGGTTGAACAGCCACGAGTGGTCAGGCCCCATGCAACAGTTGCTCCATTTGATTTGGAAAAGACTAGAGAAGGCAGTGGGTTCAAGATTTTTGGGTTCCAAGTTGATACAACCAGTCCATCTCCTGTCCAGTTGAGCTCTCCGTTGTCTGCTATCCGGGAACATGTGGTACAAACTCGACCATTGGCACCTGTGAATGAATTGCAACCTGTGCAAAATGAATGCTTGCCTGAGGGGTCTGTAAGCACAGCTGGAACTGCAACTGAGAACGAGAAAAGCATTCAGCAAGCCCAGCAAAGTTCAAAAGATATTCAAAGCAAGTCCCAGGGTGCTTCGATAAGGAGCTGCACAAAGGTATTGTTTGGTGGTCTTCCTAGGTTGCCAAACATTTCCATTTGATAGAATTAAATTAAAAAAATAATAAAAAGAAGTCAATTAACTCAACATGCCCGATGATACATGTCATGGATGCTTTCAGTCCATGTAGAATGGCTTGATTGCACCATTATAGATGTATGTATATGTATAAGAATATTGCATGATTGCTTTGTGGCTGAGCCTATATTTTTTCTGTACTCCTATCCTCTGCAATTTACACATCTGCTTTGAATGGTTTTCAGGTTCATAAGCAAGGAGTTGCGCTTGGCAGATCTGTGGACCTCTCTAAATTCACTGACTACGATAAACTCAAAGCAGAACTAGACAAGATGTTTGAATTCGATGGCGAACTAGTATCTGCCAACAGAAACTGGCAGATCGTTTATACTGACAATGAGGGTGACATGATGCTTGTGGGAGATGACCCGTGGGAGTAAGTCTTTATCTTACTCGGAGCTTGATATATGTATGTGCTTTTGTTCCAATGTTGACACCAGTTCATTATTTATGAGCAGAGAGTTCTGTAGCATAGTGCGGAAGATCTACATCTATACAAAGGAGGAGGTCCAGAAGATGAACTCAAAATCATCTGCGCCAAGAAAGGAGGAACCTCTAGCAGCTGGTGAAGGTTGCGCCGCCACAAATGAGTAGGATGTCTGCCTGCCCTGTAGCAAGTAATTTTAGATAACTAGGTAAGTCCTTTGATCCTCAATACTTGTTTTTGCAAAAGTGATGGCGAATGGGTTTTTAACTGAAACTAAATAAACATTGGTTGTCTCTGTTTAGTAACTGTAAATGCATTGCTAAATTCAGCATCTGGTAGGCTTAGCTCTTCTAAAACTGTCACATGATGTTGATTCTTGATCCCGAAAGGTGAAAGCCTCTGGTCACAAGATACTTATGTTTGGCATGATACGCTGCACTGAAAAAGGAAAAGGGGCTCATCTTTCGTTTGTCCCTTTTGGCTTGTGTGTAGGTTGTGTGAAGGAAGCCGACGATGCATGATGAACTTATTGTGCCGGGTGCCTGGGTCCCAGCCAAGTAACTCCTGAAATCTTTTGCTTGTCCGTAGCGGCCCATCCCGTCCGTTTGGGTTTTAGTAGTGAACGTAGAACTGTCTCCATTTGCTTCTCCTCAGTTTGCTCTTGGCAGCAAGTTTTAAGGGCCAAGATTATTACTACTATTGTTATTGCTGATTTGCCCTTCTGCCTTCTGATGTAAATATTTATGTACCCAGCCCCAGCCAGTATTAAGTAGTAGCAAGCAGTAGCAGTACCTTTGGTATTAACCAGCAGCTATTCGCGGCATTTTAATCCCCTGTAAGCGTAGCTCTCTAGCGTGAGATAAATGGCAAACACTGGTATATGTATGTCTGATCTTCTCACTGAATGTATTATAAGAGTTATAGAGGACCTAACCTGTGACTTCCCCGGTCTGCTCTCAACACGCTGTGTGCTGTGTGATGCATATGCTTAGGGCAAATCCGTGTCGTTTACACTGTCTTCGTGGCGATGACTGTGACCTAAAGGAACACACTGGCTGTATTTGCCGTCCATATGCATGATTGGGGGATGGGAATGCAGGGCAAGTGTGTGGCGGGGCCCCTCTGCCTCTCCCTCCTTATCGTGTTGCCTGGTGCCTGGTGTCTGGTGATGCAATGCAAAGGAAAGCGAAGCAAAGCGAGAGGCAAAGGCATTAAGGCAGGCAGGGCAAAGGCAACTGGAGGTAGGACTCCTGCCGGGGGCGCGATTTCCTGTACCTTTTGGTGTGTTTTGTTAACGCACGGAACCGAGGAAGTGGTGGTGCTGCTGTGCTGTTTTTGCAGAGAAGAAAGCAAGAAAGGGTGCCGCCGTGCCCGGGCAAACAACCAACCAAGCGTGTGTGGCTGACGCCCATCCCGCCTGCCTCCCTCGGCCCTGCGCCCCTGCCTGGCAGCCTGTCTCTCTCCCCCGACTTCCCCGTGGAAAAACAACAGCGTGCGGCACGGGCGTCTCCGTGGAAAAGCCATCCATCCATCTCGTTTCCTCGCACGGTTGGCGCCACTGGTACCGTGTCGTGTTTGACCTGTCCGCCTGGGTTGAGCTTCCGGTGGCGCTCGTGCTGCCAGCCAGAGCCAACCATCTCGCTCCGCCGGTCAACGTGGCTGGCTCGGTGCTCTCATCCTGCACTACGAATTTGCGAAATGAAATGCGCCTTGGACCGGCAAGGGAGAGAGGAGGGGGAGGGTTCACCGGACGGAACACCTGGTGCCGTGTAGCGTGGCTGGAAACCGGAAAGGGACCTAGCTTTCCGATGTGCGCGAGCACGAGGGTCCCTTTCGGCGCGCCGGAGGTCGAAACGTGGCGGCGAGGTTCGCTGCATGCTGATCCGATGCGGATATGCTTGGGGCTTGGGTGGTCGCCGGTCGGTGTGGTCGGGGCGACGACAGCAGGTCAGCAGAAGCCGTGGAACGTGCCAACTGCCAATCCTAAGGGCGTCACTCACTGTTGTGGCCTCGTGGCTGTCGTAGTAGCAACGGTGGATGTGGGTCCATGGTCTGGCGAGCAGAGGGTACAGTGCGCCGCAGCCAGGACAAAGGCCGGTTCGTTTTGCCGAAAAAAGAAACCGAAATACTGTTCTGGCTGATTTATTGTGAGAGAAACACTGTTCTGGCTGAAAAAAACTGAAAAGTATGGATTATAAGAGAAGCGAACATGGCCCTTTGACTGGAACTGGGGTGCTGGGTCTGTCTCAAAACGATGAACTTATCTTCTTTTTAGGCCTGGTTTAGTTACAGGGTGTAAAGTTTTAAGGTGTCACGTCGAGTGTTATATTGGGGTGTCGCATGTGGTATTCGGATACTAATAAAAAAACAAATTACAGAATTAGTCAGTAAACTGCGAGATGAATTTATTAAGCATAATTAATCCATCATTAGCACATATATTACTGTTGTACTTTATTGTCAGATCATAGACTAATTAGGCTTAAAAGATTCGTCTCGCAAAATTATCGCAATCTGTGCATTTAGTTATTTTTTTAGTCTATATTTAATACTACATACATATATCAAACATTCGATTAAATACGGTGTAAACTTACGGGGACGAACTTAACAAGGCCTTATTTATATACTCCTATACTATTAATGTGTATGCTATGCTATCTCCTGTAGGAGAAACAAATGTTGATCCTCGTCACCCTAACAGTTTTGACTGATCCGGACGTGGCGGGTGACGACGAGGGCGACGATCCGGTGCGATTCTGGTACGGCTCGCGCTGTCGACGGGAAGCATCATCATGGCCTTGCACACAGTGGCTACCTCTGCCGTCTGCTGCCTGTGGCTGTGCCTGCCTTGTGTCTGTTGCACTGAATCGAAAGGGGCAGTACCGTAGTCGAGCAGACGATGATGCACTGACACGTGGACCCACTAAGATGCTGGCCCCCGCCACGCGGCCGGGACCCCACTCCATCCGAGGCACATCTATACACCGTCCTGTAGTCGCACTGTAGTAGGTGTGGCACTAGTTATTGCTCTGTGGGCTGGTGGCCGGTGCTATACTGCTGCTACTGTAGCGCCGTCCTCATGCACGCGACTGTGGTGCGGACGAGGACGGCGAGCATGGACAGCAGCAGCCTTCACTGACTGCCTTGGGCGGCTGGATGGATGGGAGCCTCCGTCGTCCTCGTTGGTATGCGACGCGAGCCCAGCAATCAGCCCACGGCCCACCATGGAGAGAGGGAGGAAGGTGGGCCCCGCAGCCACCGCGACATCGGGCTGGGGCCCAACCGACCCCGGACGCGAAACGGCATCTAGGCAGGCTCCTCGCCAGTCCAAGCGCGTCGCGACAAGGCCCCAGCCGCCCCTCTGCCCGCCTTCTCCTTTACTCGCCGTGGCTGTTGGGGGCCCAGCCTCAGGCCTCAGGCTACGACTGCCACACGCCCACACCCCGTGGTCCGTCGTCTCGTCTCCTACCTCCCTCGTTTTCCTTATGCCAACGCCGACGACCACCACCACCACGAGGCGTGGCAGCGTGTGGTGTGTTGGAGCAGGCAGCAGAAATGGTGCGCTTTGGAGGGACTGGAGTCGCCGATCGTGTCCTCACTGACCCTGCCAAGTGTGAAGTGTGAAGGAGTCCGGGCCGTGGACGGTGGACCGACGCTTTCGTTGATTGTCCCCCAGTACTACTACTACTAGTAGCTGCTCCGGCTGGCCGTGGCCGGCCGGCCGCCGCGTGGGGAGACCGGGGAAGGACGGACGGAGAACGTCCAGGGAGACGTAGACGGAGACGGAAACACGCGTCGGCACCGCATCTTTGACGTGGCCGCGCCACGCCGCACGCAGACGCAGGAGCAGACCGGGCCGGCGGCCGGTTAGTTGTCGGTTGTCGCTCTCGTGGAAGAAGAAAACGTCGACGCCCCCTCCGTCCGGGGTCGATCGGAATTCGGACGGCGTGTTACATGCATGCATCCATTCCGGCGGCGTCGTGGACGGGTGGACCACTGACCTCTGGTCTCAACTCATCCTAGGACGCGTTATCCATCGATCCTCCAAACTCGCCTAGCTACGACGGTCGACGACATCGTGGCGTCGCAGGTTTCAGAAAATTCCAGTCTCCAGTGCAAAGAGTGACCAGCAGACTTTGCGTGCCGAATTGTCAGCTTGTATTGTACTGTATGTCTGTATGCAATGCAACTTCGGAATCCGAATGCAGAAGATGCTACTCATTTGTTGCGTTCTCCTGTTATGTGTTTATTATTGTATTATATCGCTTTCATGTGACGCAGAAACAGTCAGAATTGCAACTCTGGAAATGCTTCTCATAATTTGCAATGACCCAGTGTCAAATGACAAAGCTCAATTCTTTCTCCTAGTTCGTATATACAATGTTTGACTTTGACTTTGAATAAAACTAAAATATCAACTTTTTTAGACACAGGTGTTTCAATCAGTACTTCCTCGCCCTGATTCATTCCCCGAGACTGAACAGATTAAACAAGACGCGTGGAAAAGACTATACACACACACAAAAAAAAAATGCATGGGACCGCGTTTTCTCTTTCTCTCTCGAATGATGCAAAGAATTTTGGAATAAAACCCTCTTTGTCCATTTTAGAATTTTGAAATAAAAGAAAAGCATAAGAATTTTGGAAGATTTTAATCCTATAGGAGAATTCCCTATGTCCATTTGAAACAAAAGACAACAACAAAGTCTTTCAGTCCCAAACAAGTTGATGTAGACTAGTTGAAAACCCAACATGAGCCGCTATTCACGTTAATAGCTACTACAGTACTTCCCAAGCACTTCACTTGAAACAAAGATTAAACACTACAAGATTCCTATGGGATGTAGAAAACCATAGGAATTTTAAAGAACAAACAGGAGGTTGGACATCATAAAAACTTTACTGTCTCTCTGAAAACTCATACACTTTTCTTGTGTTGCATCCAAAGGTTATAATGGAGACTTTCTTGTATTTTAAATTTAAATTCATGTAAAACTGTGTAAAGCTCCATGCAATTATTCTATTCCTTTGTTTTGATAATCCTACATTTCATAGTAAAGACTCTTATGAGAAAAACAAAGAACAAGGACAAGCCAACACACTAGAGCCTCAACCAGGAGCGACAGAAAACACCAGAAACAGATATCATTTGCCACCGCTTGTAAAACCATTGGCATACTAGGACTTGGTGCCTTGAACACAAATGCATTTCAGTGCTTCCATAATTCTCAGTGAACAAAAGATGACACATTTTTTTTATGAGTATTACTCCCTCCGTTCCAAAACAAATCAAGTTCTACAACAATCATAAATCAAACCCTCTTAAGTTACAACAATCACAAGTCAAACCATCTTAAGCTTAACCGACTTTATTGGAAAGGATATCTGTGACAGTAAATAAATATATATTATGAGATATATTTCATGATGCATTGAGTGATACTAATTTAGTGTCATAAATATTTTATTTTTTTTAACAAATTTAGTTGATTTAATTTGGGACAGAGAAAGTATGACGAGGGAGTTAATACCTTTTCACGTCTCTTAAAAACTCATACATCTGTCTGTTCACCACAAGCATATAAACAGTACACAAGGATATCTCCAGCAAATCCTACAGCTGGAGGCATAAAATACCTCGACCCTTACAAGTTTAATACGAGTTCTCTAAAACTACAACAAAAAATAATACAAGTTACACAGGATTACACATCTTGATAACAATGCTCTTGTCCTACTCCCAGGTGTTATTCTCTGTAACTGTAAGCATGGCAACGTATGTCTGGTAACCGCATACTGGTTTCAACATGCAAGCAGACTGCTAGCTAGACTACAAAATTTTACCCACCTTTTAAGGTAAAAAAATGGCACGCTATCCTTTTTTGCTTGAAACCATGCCTTATTGATGACTCACTTGTTTGCTATCATACAATCTGTACTGTGTATCCTTATGCCGCTCAAGATATAACCGCCAAATGCATTCATTTGCATGTGTGGATGGGTGCGCGATGGAAGGACCTGCATTGTACATAAGGAAGACCAGAGTTCTTCAAGTTCCTACGCCAATACTTCTTTGAAGGGGGGCTAGGGCACATGAAATAAAAAGCAATAGCGAATCTTTCCAATCTGTTGTAACTGTTGAAACATGGACCATCATGTGGGAAATTACAAAAGATGACCTAGCAATTGTGCATTTTTCCTATCTGTTGTAACTGTTTAAACATGGACCATAATGTGGGAAATTACAAAAGATGACCTAGCAGCACATAAATTTTGTTTCCGAAATTAGCCTACTGCATTTTAATAAGCAAATTCAGTACACATAATACATTACGATTATCGGAAGAGTGCAGAATTATCTTCAAATGCATTATTTAAGAATGTGGATAAGAGAACCTTAAAACTCATAAGGACAGCTATTTCTACTTTAAATTCCTCAATGTTCAGGCACTGACCTGGTATTCACGTAGCCAGGGTTCAGAAAGCTGCAATCCAATAGCCATCTTTGATACTTGTAAGTTGTGCATGCACTTTGCAAGAGGCTGCATGAAGATATAGACAAAGAGATAAGGAACTATGACAATCATATTTTATAGAAGAGCAAACGAGAGATAGGAAGAAACAAAAAATGACTTTTCTCCACAACACATGTTAATAATAATCTCAGGCATGAAAAGGATGCTCTATGTTGCTTTCCAGACACTTCAATCAAGATTCTAGACAGCAAAAATTCTAGCATAAATGCAATAAACCAAATGAAATTTAGTTCACACGTGACATGCTTCTGTATCAAGATCAAGAAATATTTATATTTACTTACATCAAGATACTGATGATATATAGCAAATGGAGCTGAATAAGACAAAAGTGGAAGCAGATCAGCGACAAGACGCTCGACTTCGTGGCCAGGGGCACAAACAATCAAACTGCATTAAGAAGACACCATCATGTTAATTGGAATCTGTACTATAATATAAGAACAACTTTCTTCTATAACTTGTATTACCTACTAAAGCCATGTTCCTTCCAATATTTCATCTTCTCTGGTGATGGTGCTTTTCCAGCTTTAGAAGATTTTGAAGCATCTAAATTACCATCACTGCCTTTGCCATCTACAGATTCACATAGCATCCAGAGATCAAAACTTAACTTCACTAGAGCATTTTTGGATTCATCAAATTTTTACCTAATGAAGAGTTTTCATCTTGAACAGGATGGTCATCCAAAGAAGGCTCTGAGACCTCCATATCAGTTGGCTGATCTGTTGATAACTGTGCCTTCTCATCTGACACTGCTGTGTCAACTTGCTGTGCCAAAGACGCCTGGGCATCCTCATCTGGTACTACAGCAGGCTCTACCATTTCCCCTTCAGCGCCACCATTGAGAAGAGAAGGGGTGTTCCCAGAACTATGCATTGAACATAGGTCACTAAGTGGCGCCTGAACAATCCTGAATGGAAAGTTTATCACAACATTTTCAGACACAGTATAACTTCAACTAAATCATGGATGCTGACCACTTCTATAACTTGAACTACTTCATTCATATATCTCAAGCTTGAAATAAGAATCTAGTATATGACAGTATGGGACAATAGTCCAAAAGAAGTGAATGGTTATATTAAATTGGATGGTAAACAATTAGAAAATCCAGTTTGAACGGCTGTATTCATGAATTTGTACAATCCAACAAGGTCACAACTGGAGAATAATTCGTGCTTGAAATCTGCTGATAGACTAATGGTGAAAAGTCCAATTACAATTTTATAGTTCATGTGCTCCGAATAACTCATGCTTCGTTTCTGGATGGCAAATGTGCTACTAACTTGATTAGAAGGTCACTTTCCATAACATTGTTATTCCAGACATCATCTAATTAAAAGCAACCTAGTGCCAAAAGAAAATTACCTGCTGACCATATCACTGCTCAAATTGTACATTCTTATAATGTCGATGGAGCAGGGTGCTGAACCAAGATATGTGCTGCAAACATAACCTGTACCTGTTAATGTAATGAACAACATAAAATATTCATAATCACATTAGGATTTACATAACCAATGCATTATAATGTCTATACCCAGAGAACACCAAAAGGCAGTTCTAATCTAATATATATTTAAACAAAATGGTGAATACTGGATGTTGGCACTTAGGCACAATGGCAGTCACCAGGCACTTAGGACTTACATATTTAATGAATATAGCTTGCACTTTGTGGCAACAAGTAGTGCAACTTGCACATTTTAGTGTTCACATGCATAGAAATTTTATTTATTGGCTTACTTATTCCTCATACCGAGTTACCGACAGCATAGATCAAACTGTCATAAAGCAAACTTCACCAAAAATCCTGGTGGCTTCTAGCCGATCATAACAAGGTATTAAGTGGAACGTTTAGCATCTGAATGTAGCCAATAGAGCTTAACTGTATTTAATTCAATAACATCCATTAAGTTTAATCTTATTGAACTAGTAGTAAAGTAAAAGAGAAACATATTTTACCTCCTAAGCGTTCAGCAACAGCTCCAACAACTAAACCTCCAACCATATCAACAACAAGCACATCTGAATACGCACCAATGTTTGCCATAGACAACAAGAGAGATAGTGTGTCAACTCGCATAAACCTAATAACCACAGAAAGAACAGCATGAAGTGAATGAGAGTAGTACACGTTAAGCAAAAAAGAAGAAATTATATATGAGGACTGAAACAAAACAACAGATGCCACTTGTCAATGAAGAAAATAATTACCCTATACGAGCTGGAGTTTTCTTGAAGTATGTCTCACAGATGCTGCACATGAAAATGATCACAAATTATCCATATGATCAAAAAATGAATTTAAAATTGACAAAGATCCAGCAATCACATTTTCAAGAGCATGTGCTATGCCAAATATGAGTTATAGTAGAATATTACAAAATAAACGCAAAAAATTAGATAAATCAAGCCAAATCTAATCTAATAGGTAACACTTGGTAGTGCAAGGGCAAGGCTTCATAACAAAAATATGGAAAATTGGTATTTCTATTAGAAATGTTCCTCCTTCACTCTTGCCAACGAGCTAATTGGCATTGTAACTATTACCTGCCACAAAATATATTTTATTCTCCAAAGAACACGATATCATTCATTTCAGTAAAGCGGGAACACAATAAATATTGAAACAATAGTGTTGGACATGCTGACTTCACATGTCAAAGGCTAGAAAGTATAAGTAGTTTCATTTGCATTCTTCATCTCCCAGTCTGGTCTGTACCCACTCTCTAAACATGTTGCATGACACTTTTTTAAATATAATTGAATGTATTAATAGTCGTACAAAAATCACCATGTTACTTTATCTCTTGTAGAGAAAGCATCTGGAAAATAAATACAGTGAAAGCACATTAATATCTGGTTGCGTACATAAACACATGTCAAAAGTACAGCAACGTAAACCAAGGGTAAACATCTCAAAAACAACTTGACATATTTGCAGACTGTACAAAGACTACTAGAAAGGTACCTCCGAGCAGAAGGGCGTCGCAAAAGAACTTTAGGTGCATATTTCTTTTGTTTCTTTAACTTGTACTTCTCCTGCAACCAAAATGATTTAACTAAATCAATCACCAACACTTTTGGAACTTCAGGAGACCAAAGAAAATAAAGTTAAGAAATTATTGTACTAACCTGTGAGAAGACAGTTTTCTTTCCAAATGTTGAGCTATTTGCTATTAAAGCTTCCACAATCTCATCACCAGTTGCACCATCCCTGTTTTATAAAATCAAATCGCATACAAATTTGCACATAAATCACAGGGAAAAGAGAACAAAGCATAGCTTATATTCAATAAAAACCAAATATGATCAGAATCTCACCTCTTCATTGCCTCTATGTCATCGCTAGATAAATTTTGAGCCGTATTATTATCAACCAGAGACCTATTGTCTCTGGTTTCATCCTGTGTTTGGCCATCGGCACCATCTCGCGTGTTATGATCTAGATAAATGGGTCATTGTTACAAAATTTAGATAGTGTGCATAATGATGAGTACACCACGAGAGAGAGAGAGAGTCATTAGTTAACCACGATTGTAGGAATCATTGCAGCATGATGCTTATCTTTGTTAAAAAGAAGACAAAATGATTTGTTTGTAGGAAACAGGGACGAAACTACGTGTATTTACTGGGGTCAGCCGACCCCTATAAATTTTGGCAAAACATATATAGATTCACTGTTTGCTAGTACATTTTATGTGATGATCAATGGAGCTGACCCGGGTGATTTTCATGCCTGGCTTCGCCCCCACTAAACTAGTTCCAAAAATTAGGCTTTCATTAATTAGGCACATTGTACATATGGCACAATGGAACAGCAACTGTACAGAACTTGGATATAGATGAGGCCCAATAGCTGACTCACTATCACACTGAATGAAAATAGAAAAAGCTTGAGCTTTACAAGTACTAAAAGATTAGAACTCGTTGAGCTTTAATAAAAAAGGTTAACTCGAGCTGGCAATTCAGGTCGACAGGGGCTTCGAATCAGAATCTATCCTTACCACGAGATGTGGCGTCCGTGGCGGCGCAGGGGACGAGTCCGTCGGCGCCGAGGCGGAAGAGGGAGCCAAAGGGGCGCCCCACGAGCGGCTGCAGCGAGCAGGTCTTGTTCCCAATCTTCACCGTCCTGCGCGCACACAAAGGGTTGGTTCGAGGGGGGAGGGAGTAGCGAAGTCAGGGAGGTGTGGGGAGAGAGGGAGGGTAGGACTGACGCTCCGGGGGTGAGGCGGAAGAAAGCTAGGCGGTCGCCGTCATTGATATCGAGGAGGACGCTGCAGCCCTCCCACGCCTCCCGGCGAATCGGCGGCGGCGGCGGCGAGTCCATTGGTGTGCGGGAGGAGTGGGAGTTGGAGTTGAGGAGAAAGCAAAGCGGCGACAAGCGAGGGTTTTAGGCCGGTCTCAAGGGATTTTATCGAGTTTTATGGCATTAAATATATTGATACGACACTGTCGTGATAAAGAGAGAAGATAAAATTTTTATGGGAGTAGAGAGAATTTTATAGGGGATAAAACTCTTCTACATTGTTTCTAAAATATAGGTGTGTTGAAAACTAAAAGATAAAACCTCACTGAAACTAGACTAAGGAGCGAGCGGGTCGGGTCGGATCCTACCCAATCAGACACACCGCACCAGAGTTGCTAGCGGACGGGCTTTACTTTATGCAAGGAGAAGCGGTCCGATAACCATATAACCATTGGTTTTTGGTTGGATTAAATCTATTTTTGGTCCTCAACTATATGGTTCGTCTAATTTTAACCATTAACTATAAAACTGTCTAGCAGTGATACCCAACTATCAAAATGTTTACTTTTAGCATCTGGGCACGGGCAGGGTTGTTTTGTCCTACGTGGAGCGGTTTTGACCACGCCACACTAGCATTAACCGCCACGTAGGATGTCAACCTCCATCTCAGTGACATATGGGGTCCACTCATCACCTCCCTCTCGCACTGCCGCCACGAACGCTTGCGTCGTGGGTGGGGCAGCTTCGACCACGGAGCTCCTAGTGCGACCGCCATCCATGGATGACGACGAGGAAGAGGAAGACGACGTGCTGCTGTCGCCAGTCCGCATCCGCTTGGGCTCCCGTGTCGAGTCCGTGGATGACGGGTCGGCCGACGCCACCACCAGCGAGGGGATCGACTTCAGGGCGTAGGTGCTGCTGGACGAGTCGACGGTGGGTGGGAGATCAAAGTAGCAAGCATCGGCGGTGGCGCCACTTGTGACGGTGGACGAGGCGGACGCGCGCTGCCACCGCAACTTGCTCGAGCACCACCGCCCTGCTCGCGAGCCGACGGGAGAATGCTCCGGCGCTCGATGGCCTAGGATGAGGCATCGGAGAGGTCGACGGGATGGAGGAGGTGTGGTGGCCCAAGGAATCGGTCTGGGACAGCTTAGAGGCGACGGATTTGGGGCGGCGACGTAGTCAGCCGGAAGCAGAGGAGACGTCGGCTCGTCGCTTTACCATCCATCGTCTCCACGGTACTTCTATGTCGCCTCCGCCGGACTTCTACGTCAATCTACTAGGGCGGGCAAGTTGATCCTCTGCGCGTCGCGCCGTGGCGTGCCCAGCTCGCCTCGCCGCGCATCAGAGGAAGAGGTGGTGGTCCGTGCGCCCTGGCAGGCGACGGGTTGTCGCAGCCACAGGCGCCGCCCGCCAGCCTAGGAGAAGTGGACGCGCACGGAGCGCGCGAGGTCGGCGAGGCAGACCCCGACGTCGTGAAGGTCGTCGCGGCCGGGCGAGGAGGGCGGAGGTAGCGACCTTGCCCTTCATCCACCCGAGCACCAGAGCAAGGGAAGGGAGAGGGCGAGCAAGAGAGGGAAAGAAGAGAGAGAAAGGGAGTCAGAAGGAAGGAGGGCGTAGGGCGGTGCGCGGTGCAGGACGAGCGAGATGGAGCAGGGCAGCGGCGTTCACAGAGCAGAGGGATTACAGAGAGAAGAGGGAGCAGAGGAGATGGGAAGGCACGGGCCCCACATGTCGCTGAGATGCAGGCCAACGTCCTACGTGGCGGTCAACGCCAGCGTGGCATGGTCAAAACCGCTCAACGTCGGTCAAAACAGTCTTACCCCCGCCTTGGTGCTAAAAGTGAACGGTTTTGACAGTTGGGTACCGGTACTAGATGGTTTTATAGTTGAGGGTTAAAATTAGACCAACATAAGAGTTGAGGGACCAAAAGTGGACTTAATCCTTTTTGGTTTGGGGTAAGCGGCGACGGTGGCCGACGTGGCGAGCACAAGCACCGGTGTGGCATAACCGCCCGAAATAGCACACTTATGGAGACGCTCGTCTTCCACCAGACACTAAGCACCCCGAAAGCAAACTACAACGGGCGGTGTCCGTCGGACACACCCCAAGGGAGAACCCGAAAGACCCACATTTTTCCCAAGGATCCAATAATGAGAGCGAGTTATAATACTTGTCCATTTCATATATCAGAGTTTCTTAAAAAGTACATTATTACAATACTAAATGTCAGAGTGCAGAATAATAAACAACAGAATTTAAATAAACATCTAGCGATAGGAGCGAGGATTCCGTTTGAGTCCACCAGAAAAATCCTCCACACAAAGATATTTCTCATGCATCACCTGCAACATGGGTAAATAAACCCTGAGTACATAATGTACTCGTAAGACTTAACCGTCTAGTGGGAATAATTTTCCGACTCTAAGGAATATGATAAGCTTTATGGTTTGCTGGTTTCTTTTGAGCAGAAAGCAATACTAATAGTGATCCCTTATTTATGTATTATTACCAGCTGTATTAAGTTATTAGCTATCCAGTCTATATAAGCACATGTTCTACTTTCAAGCAAGAGTTGATCAATCAGTTCTATTTCTTCTTCTTTCAACTTTCAGTTCTTACTACGGTGCTAAACTACAGATAAGCCGTACCGGAACGCCGGCGATTCGTGAATCAATGCCCCCAGTTGGGTGCTCCGAAGACACACGCCCCGCTTATACCCTAGGCATAAGCAGGACCAACCCATCACTCCTCTGTCCAGGGTGTCCAGGTCCTCGTTCAAACTTGGACTCCAAGCCCTCACTTCTGAGTCCCGGACTCAGTGCGGTGTAAGGACCTCCACCATCTTCGCCTCTAATCAGTCGGTCCGGAAAGAGCCGGATCCACGACAAGAGAGCAACAAGTCTTCCCTGTGCACATACCCAAGTATGTGCTCAGGACAATAGATCTATGACTTGTCTAGAACCATATGCAATGACCGGTCCTTAATCGACACAGACAGAGAAAAAATGTAACCGAGCTATGCTCTGTTGACCGCAGAACACAACCCCTTACACCCACCAATACATAAACCATATCCCTGCCCAGTCACCATTTATCTTTACAACATTTTTATCATGAGTGTTCATAATCATCGCCTACTTGTGAGTAATGACAGGTTACTCACGCTACCGATATCCTGAGCATAGCAACTACTCGACCTACATTAGTAGGACTCATAGGTAGATATATTTATGCATATAATTTCTATAAAATGCCTATAACTTAAATGCACATCATATATATATTCAGAGATCATAAAAATATGGGTTATGCACTGGGGCTTGCCTTAGGCAGACGACGGGTTAGTAAGGTCAGCACCAATAGGCTTTGGGGCTCCCTCCTGCACCAGGATCTCCTCCTTGTACTCCTTAATCACCTCGTTGTAATCCTGCTCGTTGACGGGCATGCAATCTACCAGCTCATGATCTATATGCATGAAATGATGATGCAATGCTTAGTAACATAGCAACAACAACTCTTAAAATAAAGGTACATCTGTTTAACCACTAAGCTAGTGTTACTGACCACAATATTAAGCTATCTATCGTTGCCGATAACAAATTTGACTTATGGCATACAACATGATAACAACTGCATGTATTCTTACTCCTAACGCTGATCTACGCTATATACGATAAAGTAAGGGTAATAGCTATTCTATTTCGCAACCCATTCGAAGGCTACAAAATTTACAGCAAGTACATAATAACCTAGCGAGCCTACTGTAAAATTTTTATAGCTATATCCATTGCCAATCTACCACGAAAATTCCTACACTTATTAATCTACATAATACTAAGCTCTTAGTTTGAATTTATGACCCTACCATCGTAACAGCTAACTGTAATATAACTGTACTAACAAGTAGATGGTAATTTTGTGAATCTAACAAAATTGGTTTTACTATTTTTTGGACAACTACATAATTTACTATAATTTATTAAAGTTCAGCTCATAACTAAATTAAATAAGCATTTCTACTTTACTGGAAAATTGAAGAAACCGATTTCTACTTGTGGCCCACTCGCGTGGCTCGGCCCACAATGGCGCGACGCGTGCGCAAGCGCAGCACGGCCCACGAGGGGACGCGGCCCAGCCGGACGACGGCATGCGGAGGGAAAGACCCGCGCGTCGGACAATAAGCAGAAACCCCCTCGAACTACCTTGTATTTCCACGAGCGCTAAACGCATTGTTCCGCTAGTCTTCCGTTTTACAGCTACGCCCTCGGAAAACCATACCTTCACAACAGCTACATCCTCGACACCCGTGCACGTGCTCCGACGCGGCGGCGCTAGCACCAGCGGCATACGTCGGCCGCAGCAGACCTTCCCCTCCCCAACAACCAAGCCGAACCTTACCTAGGAGAGAACGCGAAGTGCCAGGCAAAGGAAACGAGAGCCGGGATGTAGCAGCGCGGTCCGACCATGGTGGCGAAGGTCCTGCAGTCACGGCAGTGCCGTTCCGGTGAATGTCAGCAAGGCCGAGGCAAAATAGGTAGCTAGCGGGCTCTAGTGACTCACCACGGAAACCTTTGAGACGGTGATTCGTTCGGAGATGGCCCGAGCTGAGCTGGCCGCGTGCGCGCGTGGTGGTGCGACGGCGCACGGCGATGGCACGGCCATGTCAGGGAATCCTAGGCGGCGGTAGAGCTTCGACCGAGGTGAGCAGGGCGATTAGCAGCTGGAGTAAAGGCTAGTGGTGCAAGGAATTGCCAAGAGATGCATAAGATACGTGGCTTGCCGACAGCACATACCCGTTCGGTCTTAAGGACCCGGTGGCAAGGCAATCCCAAATTGGGGCACTCTGCAACGGTATAAACAGCGAGGTGGGGTCGGTTGTGTGCCTGGATACACCATGGAGCCGAGGGCGGGGTTAATTGCACTGAGGTGGCTTCACTACGACAAAATCGGAGTGGGCGGTTCTGGCAACACGGCGACTGCGAAACTGGGAAGTTAGGACGGCTTGGCATGACGCTGAGCGTGGCAGCGGATACGGACGTGAAGGCGTAGTGAGGCAGCCGTCCCACGCGCGTGCAGCTGCGCTACGTCAATAGGAGCAGTGAAGGCCGTGCAGGCCGTGCGCGTGAGCTCTCGAGAGAGTGGTGACATTGGTTCGGACGAGCCGAACACGCAAGCAGGCGCGACGTCGGGCAGTGGCGCAGGCGGATGTGATGGAGGAGGTAGCATTCAGGCCCGCTGGACCCTAGTGCATGTGTGTCGCAAGCTCGGTGTGCATAGCAGAGTGGACCGGGCAGCAGTAATGGTCGGACGGCCAGCGAGCGGCAACGTCGGGCGGACAGCGCGTCTGGACACATGCGGCGTGCGTGAGCGCGTACCAAGGCACAGCAGCAGGGACCCAGGCCAACAACGTGGGCCATGCGCGTGGGCGTGCTTGCACAGGCATGGTGGTGGGGTCGTGGCCAAAGCGGCAGCGTGCGTTGGGCAGGCCAGCAGTGGTGCTAGGGCGAGTAGAGGTGGTGATTGCGCCCGGAGATGGACAATGTGTCGTGCACGATTTTTAAAGTTGCTAAAAAACTCGAACCCAGTGCTCCAAACGCCAAACCAGTTGTTCTACACTCAAAAGGGTACCTAGGGCTAGCCAATCATGCCAAAACATCTCACCACTTCTTAACCCGTTCGCTCTACAAAAATTGCTGAACATGGCTTCGTCGATCTATTTCAAACTTACGCGAAATGACTTAAACTTCGAATGGTTTCACGTCGCATTCCTTTTCCAAGCTACTTGACACACTAGCTAGCGAACCCCATTTTCGACCGCAAGTATTTCACCGTCACCTATGCAGTTTATACTACCAACTTTATTAAAGTTCACATACACGTCATATAGCATTTCCGTTCAATAAAAATTCATTAAGAACCCTAAGTAACACCCTACGGCATGAAATGTAATCTCGTTTCCTGTTTCAAATGAACGCTTCAAGTTTCGAAAATTGCTTTATACCCTATAATACCAACATGTATACATAAATATGATGCTTATACAGTGTGTTAGCGAAAAGCTGTACAATGTAACACCGAGGATGTTACAATCGGCGCAGTGAGGAACGGCAAGCAGGTCAGCGCGGCCGCCAACGGACGCCGGCAACCAGGTCCCGGACTCTGATACGGGAACGCGCCAATCTCGCCTTGGATCTGCCACCTCGGCCTCGTCCCAAATCCAAAATTTGTTTGCTACACATCCTGTACACGTGTTAGTAACCACCATCTTGGATATTTGATTACAAATATGTCCGTGCGTTGCAACGGAAGAAAAAAATACCAAATATTTAAGAAAAACAAGGACCCAAATAATACATATCTCTTTATATTTTACTCTTTGTATAAAATTTCATCTAGAATTGTGCTTGAAAAGATATTTGTTAGACTAAACTAAACAACTAACTTTATATTTCAGTCCACAGTTTAATTGGTTGAACCATATCGGCTGAGTAAGGTTATAACAATAAGATACGTTTTATTTCTAATTAGAACTGTACCTATAGTTTGGTGATGAAAATATATATTTCTTAAAGAAGAGGTCAAGGGTTTAAAGACATATAATATTATTATATTATTATTGATATTTATGGGGAATGACTAAATTAGAACATGAAGATGAAAATTGATGATTGAAATGGATTGCTTATAAAGCTTGGAAAAAGAACGGACGAACCAGTTTAAACAGGGACACGTAGAAAAAAAGAGCATATCTAGTACGGACGAGTCTTCAATTTGATCGTTATTTTTGCTGAAGAAGATATATATGGTTGGGGCGGCGCTTGCGGCAGTTACAATGAGCTCGGGACGTTCAATGCTAGCGCACCGATGACTTCTTGCCAGGGGTGCAACTGCTGAAAAGCACTGCACCTACAGTAATTTTGTATCTCAAACTGACAGTAGCAACTCAAGGGTATGTTTGGATAATGTGGTTTTTGAAAACTGTAGTATCACAAAGCTGTGGATTTATAAGTCAAAGAGACACAAAATCGTGGTTTAAAAAAAAGGTCATGAGTGGAGTTTCTAAAACTCCAAAAAAAACTACAGTTGTGACAAAACCATGGTCTTAGATGCTACAAAATTTGTTACATCCAAACACCCCGTAGTTTTTTAAAACCAAATTATTTTGTAAACCATAGTATTTTTCTAATACTTCAAAAATACTTTGCATCAAACAGAGCCCAAATGGTTTGCTTTAGCATAAGCTGAACATGTCACTGTCTGCTCGCTTCTCCTTTTCCTTTTTGAGGTGGACTTAACAAATTCTTCTTTTCGGGGGCCGTTCATCTTAACCCATATCCAGCTTGTTCGGTTTCTTTTTTTGGCTGAAACAATATTTTTCTCTTACAGTTATTAAGTCACAACAATATTTTTTAACTAATTTCAGCCAAAATTCAGCGAGAACATGTCACAAGTCCTACAAAACTGTGATGTGATTTGGATTGTTTTGCTTATTATTTGATTGATTCGTTAATGCACCTGGAAGAGGACTCGGTCTCTTGCCGGGCTCCAACGCCAATGCATGGTGGTAGGACTGTCTCTTTGTCGGGGCATAAGCTTCGGCAGCCATCATCTCTAGTAGCGCCGTGCCCTGCTCTTCGGCTGCCATCTGCGCGAGCTGCGCCCAGGGGCGGAGCTACAGGGTGGTCCTTGTGGGCCGCGGACCACCCTGCGCTCCGGTCAACCAAGGCGCATCGGTATAGTCGGGATTGGAGAATCCGCCTGTGTGCCGTTCAGCCTTCTACGTTCTGCCTTTCGACCAATGCCCATCGCATCAGACTGCGCCCCTTCTTTTCCGTGCGGCTGTGCGGTGTCCCATCGAATTCTTCTGTGTGCATGTGGTGCAGCCGTAGGAGCAGGCGACGTGGCGACGGCGAGCACGGCCATCTGGCGATGGCGACTCCACGAACTACAATGAAAAATGCGGAGCAGCAGCTCTGCAGGTACATGTACATCTGAATCCTAATACGAAGACTCAATAACTAAGCCAAAGACAATTAGCTAGCTGCCCTACTCTCGTTTAGTCATGTACTCACGATTGTCCTTTTCCTTTCAGATTCTCCAATTTCTTCCCTAGCAATTAATCACAATAAGAGTCAGGATTGGTGATCGGCGATCCGCAATTGGCATGGACAACAAAAGTACATAAGACACATGGTATGCAAAACTGATTTATTAGATTCTAGACTTCTGTGGCTTTAGATTTTTGGAAGATTTTTTTATGTGGCACTGAATTTATTTTATTTCAGTTTGCTTATTTCAGTTTGCAGTATTGGATTATTGGTTTGGTAAACTGAAACATTATATAATCCTCTTGCATATTTGTTGAAACATTAAAATGAGTGGTGATATTGTCTCCCTTTTTCAGAAATATGCATCAAAGAAGTTGCAGACCTCACATGAAGTAGTAGCAGTGACGTATGTCCTCTTTATCTTAATTGCATTTGGTAATTTATATACTGATGTAGCGACATGCTATATTTATAGTGGTTAAAAGCATTAACAATGGACCACCCTAACTATAAATCCTGGCTACGCCACTGGCTGCGCCGCCACCATCGCCGAGAATCACGAGAACAAGTTGGCGAGTAGGGAGGCCAGGACTGCCTCCGGATTCACCTCCCCTGTAGCGGCTGGCCTGGTCCCCTTCCCCGCGGTCGTCGCAGCCTGCTTCTTGTCCGCGTTGTGGAAGAAGAGGCGAAGCTGTAGGCTGTGTCGAGGTTCCCCGTCAGCTTGAGCTTGCTGCACAAAGGGACGCGGCTGCTCGTCGCTCGTGTAGCCACTCTGTTCGACGCCGGCCACCAGGTACCTGTCCCCGCGCTGCTACTGGCCAGCCGTCAGGGGCCGGTGCTCGCTGCTCGCCGCTCCGCTGCGTGTGCGTGTGTGGATAGGATGGAGATAAGCCCTGTGGACAACGGGTGCTCTTTTTTTCATTTAAAAAGCTTGTGGGCCCACCACAACCCAAACCCACACTAAACTGCATCCATAAGTTTGATTGGCATTGAATTCATATTTCCAAATCCATAACCCACTCCTTTGTATCCTCCTCTATTTACCTTTTCCTATCCCAATCCGCATCCAAGCTCCACCTTATGGGAAGTAAAAAGCCGGGTTGAAAAAGACACTTTGCTATATAGAAAGTAAAATAAGGTTATGTCTAATTTATTTTCTATTTAATTAGAATTCCTATTCTTATTCAGTTTATTCAGGTTCGGAGAGATCTATTTGTCCTAGGGTCATATAAGTCTAGATGGAAAAAACTCTCGACCACCGGTAGTTAGGGTGAGGCGGACGAAAAAAATAGATGGATGAAAAAATGGCCGAAAATTTTGCCTCTTTATTATTAGGTACAAATATAGATATATATTAGGAGTATTAAACATAGGCTAATCGCAAAACTAATTTTATAAATAGAGACTAATTCACGATACGAATTCATTAAACCTAATTAATCCATAATTAGCTCATGTGATGCTACAACAAACATGTGTTAATCAATGCTTAATTAGACTTAATAGATTCATCTCGTGAATTAGCCACAACTTATGCAATTAATTTTATAATTAGCTCATGTTTAATTCTTCTAATTTGCATCTAAATATCTGATGTGACAGGGACTAAAGTTTAGCCGTAAGATCCAAACACACCCTTGTATGGAGAGTAATGAAGTGTTCCAAACAAACTGGAATTTAGTCCTCGTATGAACAAAATCGGAATCATTTACTCGCAAAATCAAATGGCTGGCTATGTCGCTCATGTCTATTACATTTATACATTATGATTTCCACCTCAAAATTTGCATTCTGTATTCTTAAGTTCATCCAATAGAGATAGATCTTTGTACATGGACACGCCTATGTAGCAGTTTTTGTCGGATTTTCCCGTTTTTTTTTTGGGTCACGCACGCACCGGAAAATGGGAGGCGATGAAAATGGGCCAAGCATCATGGAATGAAAATCTGGCCAAAACTGGGGTTGTTATGGCGAGGCCGAGTTGGGCGGGTTCAGGAGCTGAAAGAGAAGCGGGAGAATCTTCCTTGACTGCTTCTTTTTCTTCTAAACTTTTTTTTTCCCGAAAGGAAACCTGTATTAAACGTTCATACAGTACATCTAGGGATAAAAACGGATCGGATGCGAATAGATATCACTAGTATTGTATTTGTTTTTATATTTTTGTTCCGATTAGGATTCGGACACGAATACATATATGAATACGGATTGTTTCAGTTACGGATACAAATAATGAGTATGGAATACGGTATAAATCGGATTCGGAGAATGTCAGATACAAATATCTATTCGGATATTGAGTAAAAACAACATATGTCCCACTTATCTTAATTATGTTCCTTAATCAGAGGGTTTACCTGTGTTTTCATATATACATAGAAGTATGATTATATCACAGAATGATGCGCATACAACAGGAGGTCCAGGCCTTACACAGTTACACCCACTCGTGGATCACATATTGAGCACTCGAGCAATTCCCACAAATAAATACTCCCTCTATTCTAAATTGTAAGTCATTCCAAGAATCTTGGAGAGTCAAAGCTTCTCAAGTTTGGCTAAAATTATAAAAAAAATTACAAAAATTTATGACATCAAATAGATATACTATAAAAATATAATTAACAAAGAATCTATCGGTACTTAGTTGGTATCATAAATGCTATTATCTTATTATATAAACTTGGTCAAACTTGAGCTGCTTTGACTCTCCAAGATTCTTGGAATGACTTACAATTTGGGATGGAGGGAGTACATAGCAAACACAATTGGAGGGACCAAATATTAATTTTTGAATTAAGCCCTTGTTTAGTTGGTGAATTTGGATTTTGGGGCTACTGCAGCACGTTCGTTTTTATTTGGCAAATAGTATTCAAACATGGACTAATTAGGCTCAAAACGTTCGTCTCGCAATTTCCCACCAAACTGTGCAATTAGTTTTTATTTTCGTCTATATTTAATGCTCCATACACAGGCCACAAACATTCGATGTGACAGATACTGTAGCAACCTTTTGGACTTTGGGGTCCAACTAAACAAGGTGTAAAAAAGGAAAGGTCGTTTAGGACCTTCAGACCCGTTGCAATTTCAAAAAAACAACAGCCCTATTTTATCCCTAGTCCCTACCGACTACCGAGGGATTAGGCCAGTCTCGATAAATGTTACGGGACTTTTATAGGCATTAAATGAGGTGGATTTTCAGTAAAAACTGCTGTCTTGCGTGTACGAGGGCCACGAAATGAGTGGGCGTCGTTTCCCACGCGTAGGAAACCGGACGAAATCTGCACTGAGCCCGTTCTTTCGTTTCATGACATCCAGTGCGGCCACCACCATCCTACTCCAGCGGCGGCGGCGGCGGCGGCAAGCTCAGGGCGGCGCGGGTCCGACGAGGGGGGAAAGGGCGCGGTGGTGGCCAGCGCAACCGCAAAGCAGCGTCATCGCTTGCGCCGCTGCCGAGTTCGTCGCCTTCGCTGCTGCCGAGTTTGTGGCCTGAGGCGCTGATTAGCTCGTCTGCGCTAGATTCAGTGTTTCGGTTCTAGATCCTAGTGTAGTACTCCTGTTGGTGCTTCTGAAATCTTGTTTAGTATTGGAATTTTGTCCGTACAAGACCATAGTGCAGTACTCTTGTTGGTAGTTCTAAATCTAGTGTATTCAATTCTGAATGTTCTACCGCCAAGGTGCATCTGTGCTCTTCTGGTAGGCAGCTTTAGCCACACGTTTTTTAGTGTGCTGTTTCCTCAATAAATTTTCTTTGTTGCTCTTTTCATTACAATTTCAGTTTTAGATGCATCTAGTGAGAGCTCAACCTGAATTACTTTTTTTTTCTTCAGGAATGCCGATCAGTTTGTAATATGAAACTGCTATCTAGTGCTTGAGTGAATGCTGTCATTTTTAAGTGTGATAGCCTTCCCTTTTCCACGAGATGTCATTCTGTATGGTGAACTGTTCTGCTAAGTATGATAAACCATGCTTATTTGTCAATTTTATCGTGTTCTCAAATAACTACGTAGTTCACATGACACATTTGATCACAACACAATACACAAATTTAACGATAAAGCTAGCCTATGAAACAGTGAAATGAAATTATGCATTGAGAGACTCTATTTCATTATATTTCATTCTTGATGTCATGTCTTGGAAACACTGGAACATGAAACCTCCCGTTGAAACTGATCTTAGGAACAGCAGGGGCATGCTAACCATGGGAGCAAACTAACGAGTAACGAGCAATACAAGTCAACAGGCTCCCCCCGTTTCAGCAATGGGCCGAATGTGACGGGAAGCCCATTTAGTGAAGAGGCAAAACTTTAGTACCAGTAGAGCATTGAGGGAAGAAGCTATAAAAGAAAAAAGTCTACTACCTCTCTCAACTTTTACGAAGTCTATTTTTCCTCCCTAAACTCTAAAACCGGATATAACTAAGTTATACATGATCCAATGAGTATGAAATTTGTACTATAGTTGAAGCATACAATAATTAGCCCACCATAAAAAATTCACCACAATTGGACCATAGAAACTGCAGCTACGAATTAATTACAGAAAAACATAGGCTACAGCAAAAAAAGTATACTAAAGCATAAATATTATATATTCACTGTGTAGATCCACTCATGTAGAGTCCAACAAAATTAGATTTTTAATTTTATAATTTTCTGTGATTTACTATGATTTTTCAAAGATTCAGCCGAAATAAATAGAAAAGATAAAAGATAAAACCGCCTTTGAGAACCGCTTATAACCGGTAAGGGAGGTAAAACGAACAGTTTTAAAAGTTCAGGGAGGTGGTTTACCCAGTTTTAGAGTTCAGGGAGGAAAATCAGACTTTCGCAAAAGTTGAAGGAGGTAATTTGGACTTTTCCGCTATAAAATGAAGGGCACGACAATAGGGCAACCCATATATTTCTTGGCCTTTTGGCTAATCGGATAATATATCCGCCATGTGCAGGTCGGATTAATCGGATTTTTTGGATTATCTGATATATGATATTTGTTGGATATGGATACTGATGATATTATATTTGTATTTGATTATATTTGTATTCAATATCCGAATTCGAAAAAAATAATTGATAAAGGACTCCAAGAGCTTGGTAACTGCTGCACAAGACCTTGACCATCCCTGCGCTTTGATTCCGCTGAATGCATATCAGCCATCCTCACGGACAAAAGAGGAAAGAATCTGCCCCGGTGACCATCAGACCACTGGTCGGAACTCGGAAGGTATCCCCGCGGTCGCTAGCCACACAAGCAACCTAGGAAAAACTTCAACGCAGGGAAAGAAAATACTTCCTCCGTCCACAAAAGGATGCAATTGTGGTATCTGTGCCGTTCAAATGAGTTCAAGTTTAACCAAATTTATAGTAAATAATATTAGCATTTATGTCTCTAAATAAATTTATTATGAAAATATATTTTATAACTAATATAATAATACTTATTTTGTATCAAGAATATTTGTACATTTTTATATAAATTTAGTCAAAGCTCAGACTGTTGGACTCCTCGAAATCCGAGAATTGCATTCTTTTGTGGACGGATGTATTATTTGTTTCCTTCGCAACAAAAGAGAGGCTCACATACCTCACGACGACCTTGCTAAAGGAGCAACCGCCGCCGCTCCCAGAGATGTCCTTTATTTGCCGGCTAAGTAGCTCCTAACGGACAATCTAGCTGTACCGACGATTGATGGTGAGCAAACCCTAGCTCCGCTGTCAAACACCGACGATGAGCAAAACCTAGGCCTAGATAGAGCCCTACCTAACCTATATACATTTGCACGCTGATTCCGTGGTCCACCTCCATCTCTGACGCCGATCCGGCCAACGGAGAGGAAAGGGACCGGTAGAATCGCCGCCGGAAACGACTTCTGCCTTGGGGTCATCCTTTCCGCCTCCCTGCACTGTAGATGGGGGTCAGAGCGAAGCGGTGGGTAGTCAAACTTCTTTCTCATCCGATTAAAAAACTTTTTTGCGTCGTGAGTTCATGACGAACATGGCAATTGGTGTAACGAAAGAAAAACATATGGAATGGTTTATGTTATTTGGATTCGTTGGAACATGCTAAATTCAGAATATATTACCGTTGCATTTGAAATGCAGGTACTGCGATCCCAGGAATCACAGAGAAGTTGAATTTGTGAAATTGTGACGCCACTTTGGCTTTCGACAGGCTGCACACTCTAAAAAGAACTGAAGGTGGTGTTTACCGTTGGCCATCTATAAGCTCCACAGATTGTTTACAAAGGCATGGCATTCGAAAAATGTTGGTTGCATCTGAAGACAAATGGTAACAAATTAAGGCCACATTCGGCACAACTCAGCTTCACTGGTGAAAACAGCTTCATGAGTAATTTTCTATGTGAAGCTGAGCTATTTTAGAAAAACTGTTTGACAAAATAGCTTCATGCATAAGGTGAGAGCTACTATTTTTAGCTTTATCCTGTTTGAAAATGAGTGTTTGGAAAAAAAAGAACAGCTTATGAAGCTATTTAGCCTGTTCGTTTGGTCGTATTTGGCTTATAAGCCATGAGTTATCAGCCAACGAATAATACTTTTCTCCCAAACTAAACCAATCAATAGTACTTTCAGCTATGGCTTATAAACCAAACTAGTCCGAACGAACAAGACGATTGTGAACTATGTTAAGCAGACCCTAAATCAGTGAAAGTGAGTACTACACTACTGCCATTAACAGCTGCGCAATCTGGGCCGTGTCGAGTAGGCCTCCACCATTCGAATGAAGGCCCAAGCTGCTGCGCTTTGATTATGTTACTGCAGCTCAAGAGGACCATCATTATTCATGGATGTGGCTCGCAGCACGCTGCAGATTGGGTAGCGCCATTGGTAGACTGTCTCCCTGGTCTCCGTAGGCACCCAAATCCAAAATAAATGGTAAGAGATCTAAAATTAGTTTTCAATAGAGTATCTATATGGAACATTTATTTTAGGTATATAGACATTCTCTCTCCTGAAAACTTATTTGTAGAATGAATTTTCTTTTAGTCTTGTATTAAACCTTTTGAACCGTAGCGCTATAAAAAAACGAATAGGTTTTACCTAGGCGTTGGCGCCGCGCGGCGCCGGTGTCTTGTCCGGCGATCGCGGCTTGAGTGCGATGGTACACTGCGACGAGCCATTAGTAGGAGTACATTGGTGCAGTGCAGAGGACCTGTACGTTCGTCAACAGTGATAGGAGGTCAAGTCTCGTGTCTCCAGTGGAGGGCTGGAGGCCTACCTCGACGACTTGACTCCGCCACCGCACAGCGCCAGGGCACTCCCATGTGAAGGATCCATCGACGGAGGACGTGAATTGATGATGACACATGCTGTGTTTGGTTTGGTTGATGAATTGATGCCACATGCTGTGAGATACCTCTCCGTCCACGAAGAACGTAATTATAGAAAACGTGCTAAAGTTTAACTAAATTTATAATAAATAATATTAATATTTATGTCTCTAAATAAAATTTTCTCATAAAATTTTAAAAACAAGAGAATAGCAGGAGCCGGTGCGGCCTTAGGATAGCCACGTCGATGAATCGACCGTCGGTCGTTGGATGCCGAATGATCAGTGGTGCTTTCGTTGATAAGGGGGCGGCGATGGTACGGCCAGGTGGGCCCATTCGGCCGACCTCCTCCCTGTTGCATTGGCCGTCGCTGGCCTGAAACCGACAGGCCCCACTATGCTAGTGTGCTGTCGAGCACCAAATGGCCAGCGCCGGGTCACCTGTTAGGGAGCGCTTTCCGTTGTCGAGCGACCATTGGCCGGGGACGCTTCTGCACGACGCGTGCTTCTCAACGCCCGTGGCGCGGGCGTGCGGGAAAAGAAAATATCAACCCTGTCCGCCGCGCTTTCCCCCTCTCTCCACTCTGCCCACCGCTCCTCCCTCTCTCTCATGTGCCTCCACCGCTCCTCCTCTCTCTCGCAATAGTAAGAACCGGAACTTGAAGGTAATAAAAGGGTTCTGATGGCTTGCCACATGTTTGAAAGTAGCATAGGTGCTTACATAGAATGGATAATTAATGAACTAATGATGACTGCTAATAAAATATAATATAAAGACACATTTAGTAATGCTTTCGGCCTTTCGTAGATGCAATAACCCACAAGTCAAATAAGCCTTATATATCCTTTGAGTCTTTTATTTTTCTCCTGTCGGGTAAATTTTGCTGAGTACAATCAAGTACTCAGGGTTTTATTCCCCCTGTTGCAGGTGACCGGATGATACATAGAGCTGACTTTTGTGTGTGGAAACCTTCTGATGGGCTTAGAGAGGATTCACACTACGACCGTAGAGTTTATTTATAACCCTCACTAAAGGTTTTTATAAGAAAAGATTTAAAATCTGCTAGTAGCTCTTGTATATAAATATCCACTATGTTAATAATCCACCATGTCATTCAATTAATCTTTGTTTCCTCTGTAACTCTGATAACATTGTTATATTCCGCTATTATAATCAATTGAAGTAATATTCTGCTACTGTAATAAAGTGATGTAAGAAATGACTTAAGAATGCTGTAAGCTTTATTCTCTCATTTATGATCTTAATAGAAAAATGTGGATTTTCGAGTTCTCCCTTGGGGTGTGCTCGACGAAACTGCGTAGTTTAGTATTCTCTCTTGAATACATAGTGTCTAATGAAAGACAAGTACTCCTGGAAGGTATTAGATTAGGCGGTGTGCCACAAACCCAAGGCTTCAATACAGTGACACTTCGTAACCAAGATCAGGTGAAGCTCAAGAGCAGTAGCTACTTCCCTTAAATATTATAGCTAACCCTATGCTCCTATAACATGTGCTAAGCATTGTGTTCCTATGGCACTGGAGATCAGGGCAGCCTCTCAAGCATATGCCAATTTTCTTAGGGGCTACATCTTATCATTTGCTACTATGACTTTTGCTGTATGCAGTATGCTATGTTGTGCTATCTCACAGTGTATGCCTTCTTTGTCTTCTGTCCTAAGATTGTTCTATGTAAAATATATGTACTGCTTAGACATCTAACGTGTCAGTGTAGGCCTGCCTCGTGTAAGACTAAGTACTATTTAAACACTCTTTATGTCTCGCGTAAAATATATATGTGCTGTTTCGACATATCGTATGTGATCGCAGCTGTTTTAGAATACATTGCTGGACTACCTGTTAGCTGAACGGTGCAGGCAAATGCCTATTGCGTTCACTATCAGTGCTTTTCCATTGCGAATTCTCCATTGCCTAGATACAAGCACGGCCAATGACTCGCGCGCATGGGCGTGCGCAAATCACTAGTATATTCTATAACAAATCTTATGGTACTTATTTTGTTTTATGAGTGTTAGTAATTTTTATATAATTTTAATTAAAATTTATACTGTTTGACATTTCAAAATGTGAGAATTGTATTATTTTGTAGACAGAGGGAGTACGATGAATTGTGAATGTTGTCACAATGGTCTGCTACGGATATGCACCTTACCATTGTGGGTATGCACCTTAAGATTCATGTACCAAAAATTCACCTTAGGGTCTGGTTCGCTGGTCTGGTTTAGACCAGCCAGCCGGCTGCTTCCTCTCTCAAGTTACTGTTCACCAAACCAGCCGAATAATATTTTTCTCTCACAACAAACCAGAGTATTTTCAGTCAAGTTTCAGACCAGCGAACGGGGCCTAGCTTAGGATGCACCTCAAGCAAATAAACTATTGCTACCTTTTGCCTTTTCATGCATAGTTGTGGCTGCGATTTTTTTTTATACCAAGCAGGACCCACCGTAATGTCTTCTATGCACATATCGTCCTGTTCTTTACCACTCCTTCGGCAGTGCTGTTCGGTCTAAGCCAAATTTCAGCGAACAAGCCTCTGCAATGGATCCCTCGCTTCCTGCCATTTGAGCTGGTCGCATTGGCCTTGCCCTACAGATGTCTGCGATGGGGCACTGTGAAAGCTGTCTTGTAGTTGTAGCAAATTGAGAAAAGTAGTTGGCATTCACACTCCAGTGGAGACGCTGCTAGGGCTACGGGACGGGGGCCCTTGCAAAGGACAGGAGCAGAGAACCCTTGTCGGCTTTGAGTGATTTGGCCGATACCACCAGCCGGCCGAGCCTTCGCTGCATTCATTCATCAGGCCTAGTCCTGTGCATGGGTGGATTATGACGGACTTGGGTGGGTTACATGGGTAATGGGTTGAATTGCTGCCGCCGGCTAATTGGATCATTGTGTATGTTAGAAATTTAGGCAGCCTAGTGTTATAGCACCTGAGTAGTGAATTAGAAGCGTTTGAAATAAAAAAAATATAAAAGATAAGTTGGGCTTGCTCTGCTGACTTCAGTCAAAAAAGAAATTTATGCATTTTTTGGCATATTTTAATTTCAAAATCAATAGAAATCTAGGCATTTTTCAGTATATTTTTAAATTCAAAATTAAGCAAGTAAAACATTATCATGATTATGTTGAGTGATTCAGTGATAACATGGTCGC
Source organism: Miscanthus floridulus (assembly GCF_019320115.1). Lineage (NCBI taxonomy): Eukaryota > Viridiplantae > Streptophyta > Magnoliopsida > Poales > Poaceae > Miscanthus > Miscanthus floridulus. Next base: position 138,624,038 of record NC_089585.1, on the reverse strand, counting down.
GCGCTTGGACAGCTAGCTTTTTTTTTTTTCCTTTTGCAAGACATGTTCAACATTTCGAAGCGCCTAATGCTACAAATGTACGCAACTATTTGCAAGACTTCTTTTTCATTTTCAAAATACAATGTATACAGATTTGTTAAGATCTATAAATGTCTCGATAATAGGAAAAGCACATGTTGGCAACAGAGAGAATAATAACATGTGAAAGAAGCAAAGGAAAATCCAATGGGTACAAGGCCAAATCAGTATACATCAAACTAGTCCACGCGGCGGCAAATCACCTGGTTAAGGCGCAGGTAAAAGATATGTTTAATCTTTGTATGAAAACAATATTAGAAGTTTAATATAGACATTTCATGCACAAGAACCGAAAGATTGGAGCCTTTTTTATATGGTGCAGGACACATCTACTCTACATACTTTTGAAATCATGGCATTTTCTATGCCTGGTAATCATAGACACGACATTTCCATATCATACACATATCTGAATTTCACACTGGAATGGAGCCTATTATGAAATTCTGAAATCTTGGAGAGTAACAATTCTCATACATTTAAGCAAATTTGAGGTCCATTCCAAAGGAAAACAAATCGTAGCAGCACAAAACATAGAAAATGAAAACTCCACTCCAACCCAAGGGAAAGAATCTTTGCTCTCACTCTCTTGCTATGCTTGCTCAGATTCCTGTGGCTTCTTCCCACCATTCTAAACATCTCAAAGTATCAATTGTTGTGTTTTAGAATCTATAGTTTTTCACTATCCACTATATCCTATTTCAGTGGTTAAGGAATCTCAAATGATCATCATCTAAACTAGAAGGACAACCATGTGGCAGTCTCTAGAGTTTTTGAAATATGCCCCCTTAATCTGTATAGCACGTGGATAGTTTATCGTTACTGAGAACTGTGAAATCTTTAAGGAATCTAGGGCATGCTTGAAATGTGACAATGTAACAGAGATTTCACAGGAAAGGTGGCAACAAAACACGTCAATATACTTTTCTTCATGCAAGGTGACTAAAATATTTAGATAGTTTAATTTTGCCTGATCGTTGACGAAAGAAGTAGCACGAGAATTGTGGCAGAACCCATGAAGCGGGTTAAGTAAATTGTTTCATTGCGTCATCATCCACCTCTATGCTTATAAATATTACTTGGAAATGATCAGTAACCACGTAAATTGGCAACCCAGGAAGGAAATTCAGAAAGAGGGAGCAACCAAAATCAAGTTGCAATCCTGTAATGCAAGTTGGCACTCTAAGTAGAAAACAACTAACTAAGAAGGTAAGCTAGCTGGCTAAAATGTAGAGCAGATCTTTGGGGATTATGCTCTAATACATTAAGCAAAATGATGTAGCCGGGATGGAACCCTGTCATGGACATATTATATTACTAAAAAGGGCTATGGCATATATAAACCAAGATTAAGGCATCTTTGTCTGTAGTTATATATTATTTTAGCTTAACTATAAATAGCTTCTCAAAATGTACTACTTTACCTTGATCCAGGAAATTAAAGATGGGAAGGGGAGGAGGGAAGGAATTAAGCCATCTTTGCTTGTAGTTCTATATTATTTTAGTCTAACTATAAATAGCTTTTAAAAATGTGCTACTTTACCATCCAGGAAATCTAGAAGGCGAAGGGGAGGAGGGAAGGTACAGTAGCAGTTTTAGCATGGGATGCCGGGAGGAAAAATTGCTTAAAAGAAAATTAAACAAGGGAAAATAGAATGCCTAGGAAAAGGGAAAAGGAAGGAAAATAAACGGATCTATCCATCAGCCCTTGACTGTAGCCTGTAAATTACTATACTGACATAACAACATGCAATAGTTCCAACAGACCACCAATAATTCCAAGAGACCATCCAAACCATGTAACAGTTTTTTTTCTCGGGAATCAATGCACTAAGCACAGAAGTAATAACAGACCAATGAAACCTACTAAAACAGCACAAATATAGGACTGGGGAAACTGCCTGAGCCGCAAGAAGCTCACCAAAAGAACAGAACTTGAACCACCTCATGTGTAGTTTGCTTTCTACCATTTGCCAAGGTGGTAAAAGGCATACATAGGTACATGAAAGATTCAAATTAAGTCACGCATAGGAAAAACATAAACAATAGACGACCGAACCATAACAAAACATGTGGTAGTAGGAAAAGTTGTTGTTCATGGACTACCCCATTGGCATTTTATTAACGCAGCCACAAATTAAAGAGTCAAAAAATACCATTTGCATATTTGAACAGAGTTGTATCTCTGAAACTTTGGTCCATGAGTAGCCCCATCAAGATCAGGTCACCCCCATGAAATTCTATCAGTGTTGTACATTACAATCCATTGAACGAACTGAATATAAAGACAATAAAGACAAATGAGGTTCAGTCCGATTGAACTTTTGTATAATATTAGCTCTATGAAATCAGGCGCCACCTTAATCCTAAAAAAATGAGACGTTGCTTGTCCACTCTGATAGTACGATTGGTAGCGACCGACAAAGTCGTTGATCCCTTTTGAATAGAGCACTCTGATAGTACGATTGGTAGCGACAGACAAAGTCGTTGATCCCTTTTGAATAGATATAATACATCAATTGGTTGAGAAATATATTGCAATAGGAAAATAAAGGCTGCAATAATGGATTGAGAAGAAAAAATATTGAGAAAGACCATCAATATACAAGGGTGTGGTTTATTACCTGAAGGACTGGATATGCAGTAGCCATACTCTCTTGTGCTACAGAGCTAAAAGAGGTACACCACTGAGCAGCCATGTGCAACATTCATTTTATTAGAGGGAAAATAATATCACCTTGCACATATGACATATTAGACAGAGTTAGAAATTGAAAATTTTCAATCATTAGGGGAAAAATAATATCATGATGCATGGACGAAGATAAAAGAGTTTTTTAACTGCAGGTTTAGGGGATTGTCTGAAAAAAAGGACAACATCTTTTCTTTTGAGCTAACCATGACAGCAAAATGCAATACGTTGATGCATGAGCAGGCTTGAATCTGTAGGCACAGTAATATACCAGGCTGGTACCTATAACCATTTTAACTCATGGATAGAGCTGCTCAAGATACTGTTTCGAACAAACAAAGAGACTTCAACTCAGGTAATAGAAAATACAATATTGAAGGAGAAAAAATTGGCATGCTGTGGACCAGCAGGAACACAATTTCTATGTGGCTGCAATGTGGCGGCGGATGGTCCAGACGTGGCTACAGACATTGCAACCAAACGAATCAGCAGGACGGAAGCAAAGAAATCTTGAAGCTGGCAAACGTGGGGGCGCAGAGCCGGAGCAGGAACAAATTACCTACATAATATGCTGACGTCGGCAAGATGGCAAACCGGCAGGTCGTCGAGGAGCTTGCAAACGAAGGCAAAGGTTAAAACATCACTAAATCAAGCCGCGCAGGCGGAGCATGAAAGTCAAAAGGGGCAGCCGCAGAGAAACCAAAGATTAAAGCCGAAAATTAAAAGGAAGCAAACCGGATGGCAAAGAACAGAACGACAAGCGTAGGAAGGCTGCGGTTGAGACACGAAAGACGGCGCGGGCCGGCGGCGGCGCGTACTGTAGCGCCTAACCCTAACAAACGCCAATCCACGAGCAGAGGAAGGAACACGACGATCAATAAGGCGGAATGCAGGAAGAACCGAAGGCACACGGCAAAACGCGGTCATAGCAAGGAGGATCGAGCAGCGGCTGGGGAAGCCGAGAAGCACGGCGCAGAAAGAAGGGGCGAGGAACAACGACAACCAAAACCCAAAAGGGACGGCCACAGGCATGGGAGGACTGATCCGGTCATGGAGGTCCCCAAAGCTTCACGCTTGGTGTTCTACACAGACTTAGGGGAACGACCGGATTCGGCCATGGAGGCCCCGGATCGACCCAGCAAAGCAGGCAACAAGCACATATCGACGCTGGGCACCGACGAGGGAAAGAGAGGAGGAGCAAGGAATGAGGCCATGTTCACCTGCGTCTGCTCACGCCGGAGCCATTGTGTGCAGGGTGCGTCCTTGGGGCCCACCTGTGCCACCGCACAGTTGTGGCGAGGGGAGTACTCGGCCCGCTCTGCCGCATCGCCGTGCCTGGGGGCCACAATCGCAGCGCCGCGCTGGTGGGCGGCCTCGCCTGGCGGCCGCACCTCCGTGGTAGGGGGCCACAGGGCCACAGCGTCACCTGGCCGCCACGCTGGGGGCCTGCCCTAGCCGCCGCCGTGAGAGATGAGGGAGAGGGAAGTGGCGCGAATGCGGACACGAGAGGGAGCGGTGGAAGGATCGGGAAGACAGAATCGGAAGCCGGCGTATATATCTGATGGGCCTGCTCTGGAGCAGAAGCCGCACAACAGCCCGAGAGAAGGTAAGGGAAAGCTGTGGAAGCGAAGCCACAACGGCAGAAGCCACTTCCGGCCGAATCTGCTCCAGGCAACCATGACCACACGATCGAAGATCCAACGGTTGTACACGAAGGTGGCGACGTGGATAGCCTGAGAGGCGGCCAAAGTCTCCTGCTTTGATAATAAGAGATAAACCACGGAGACCAGCCAGGCCGGCCAAGTAATCTGATTGATTTTCTTCATTTCTTTTTTTTCTTGAACAGCCTTAAGAGCTTTGTACCCTTTAACCTTTTGTTCTTAATTTATATATAATCAGTAGAGATGAGCCCCTCCTCAACCACTTTACTCTTTATATCTTTCCTAATTTACAGGAATAGAGGTTTTAGTGAAAAAGTTATCTTCCAACAACCTCTTTAATTGGATATCAAAAATAAATATTCTCTATTTCGGATTTCTCGGTAGCCAAAGATGGAGAGCGAGGATAACTCTCTAGCCTGTGCACAAGATATAGAAAAGTTGTTGGAGATATAGAAAACGATCTTTACTCAAATGACTCTCTAAATGATGATTTAGAGAGTAGATTTTACAAAAGAGACTAGATAAAATTAGATGCTAAATTGTAAGTTTTAGCCATTATGTAAAATAGAAAATATATCTAAAAAGTAGAGTTTTATAACAGTCTAGCTAAATTTTCTTTTGTCCACGTTTAAAACTACCACATCATCAGATTTTTCACACACATCCGATAGGCTTCCTACCTTCATCCACCTCCTGATTGTCCGGACAGGCGGACAACACATAGCAAGTATGGACTCGGCTAGGGAAATATGACCAGTGAGGATCGTGGAATACGTAGCCGGACAAAATGGAAAACCATATAAACAGACTGTTGGAACGATTCTACATCCCCTAGAGCCATGTACAAGTACACTGCCCCTCAAGTTGGTTAGAATTACAGAAAAATTGCCACTTCCCCTATCTTTCTTTCTTTTTTGTGCTGGTGCTGGTGAAGGAGCCATATTCGTACCAAACACGCCCTTATCATGCATGTTAGTATTAGTATATTATTATTAGTACTACTGCGAGCCACTACAACAAGGGCACAGCACAGGGCAGGTTTGGTGGCGTTCCCTGATCAATGTACTCGTACGTTCATTCTGTGAGGAAATCCCATTCAGTCGTTTCATAGCCTAAAATTTCCATGAGGCCTCTCAAGCCATTTGTGCGCCCACGTTCGGTACAAGTACACCACAATGGATCACTAGTCTGAATGCTGTGTGGCCGACATACATGTCGACAGATAACGTCAAGCAGTTTCGTTGCTTCGAGGCCAAGGAGCCAACTCGGGGCCGGACGGACGGTGACGGGGAGGAGCGGCGAGCAGAGCTATGCGGGTGGACTTTGCTTTTATCACTTGATAAACTCGCAAAATATAATTGAATTATTCATTCATTGCTAACTTTATCTTTTACCTCTATCACAACCAAAAATCAGTATAGCATAGCACGTCAATCCGGCAGCTATTTATCTACTAAGACCCAAAAGTCAATGGATTTCTAAGAAAAAGGCTATACAGTGCTCAGATGACGTACCACTATGATAAAAAAATTATTTGAATATAATATTGAATGCGATCAATTTGATTTTAGATTATATTTTATTTTTTATTTACTTTGAGTATAGTAAGATAACAAATTCGCATGAAGTAGTCACGAGTGTGCGTCCGCGAGTGCCTGTGTGTGCCTATACAATTTTTTTGGCAAATACAAAAGATAATAGCTAGTAGAACCCAACAGCCTATCACAGCAGTGAGGGGGCACGAATTAGGTAGAGACATCATCGGATTCACATATCCGCACCTCATATCAATGTCTTATTATTTGATGATGAGTGGAAGGACGAGCAACGCACGCTGACTCGACACCGACGGCGGGCGGGCGGGCGGCCGGGCCGGGCAGACTATGGCCCCGCTTGGTTACCGCAGTACTTTCTAAAATTTCTATCACATCCAATGTTTGAACACATACATATAGTATTAAATATAGATTAATTATGAAATTAATTACATAATTTACGACTAATTTGCGAGGCGAATCTTTTAAGCCTAATTAGTCCATGATTTGACAACGTGGTGCCACAGTAAACATGTGCTAATGCCAGATTAATTAGGCTTAAAAAATCATCTCGCAAATTAGCCTCCATCTATATAATTAGTTTGGTAATTAATCTATATTTAATGCTCCTTATTAGTATCTAAATATTTGATGTGACATGAATTTTAGAAGCGACTAAAGAACCAAACACCCCCTATACATCTAGGAGACCTGGCCGCAGTCGGCGATCTTGACCACCTTAGAGGTGGCGCCGCTCCTGCACCCCACACTCTCGATGGCCTTGACGACGTCGTCCATGCCACGGACGACCCTCCCGAAGACGATGTGTTTGCCGTCGAGCCACGGGGCGTCCTTGCATCAGATGAAGAAGTGGGATCCGTTGGTGTTGGGCCCGGCGTTGACCATGGACAATAGTGAATTTATTTCTGTCTTTTGTTGAATTTTTTTTCACAATCGAATAGAGAATTTGATAAGTCAATGATTTTTTTCGTCTTTCATAATATGGTTAACCACCATGTTAACTAATCGATTACGAAAAATTTGATCAGATTGAAATGAATATTTTTTAAGGGAACTTATTTATTTGGCTTTTGAGCCCCATATTGTAGGATCGGCGGCGACGCGACCATGGATCCTGGCTTCCTCGACCCCTCGCGCAAGACGCCGGCCACCGACGTCGAGATACCCCGGGACTGTCGGTTTTCGAACTAGTTGCTACTTAATCTCGTATGCAGTGATGCCGCGACGTATTGAAACGAATATGAAGCAAATAAATGAAGTTCGTGCGCAAGTTGACAATCTGCCACATAACATTTTCATTGGTTTGACATAAGTTCGACATAACATAACCAACTAAGCATGCAAGTTTCGAACGTCAATAATAGTTTGACCTAACAAACTAAGACCCATGAGTGTAAGGATCCCTCAGACGCCTCTGTCTCTTCAGATTTATTGGCAACACATTGGGAGTGTAGCCAACGTCGGTGTGATCGCGTTGCCGGTGAGTACGGCTCGTACCCTGCAAGTATATGATATGCACGATTACTTAGAATTCTTTATGATCGTTAGTTCATGTAGCCTACGTATTTAAAGAAACTACCTTTGTTAGTACCTGTGAGGCTCCTTGGGTACCAAGCAGGGCACCACCTAGCTGAGACATGCCGATCTCGTCCTGCGGCCAATCGTCCCACTGGTCGTGCTGTCTGCGGAAGCCCGAGGGGTCATCGTCGTCGTCATCATCGTCCTCGTCGTCCTCAGTTGCAGGGTCCTTCCCAGCGCTATGATATGGTGGTGTACGCACCGCGGAAGTGACACCTGTCATCGACTGAGAACAGCTGGCTGGTGTCCTCAAAGAGGCTAAAGACGTGCTACCCGACCACGTCGGGAGTGGCGGTTCCTCATAAGGAGTGTCCATGTAGCTCAGCTTCTGATCTAGCTTCCTGCAGCTCTTCTTCACCTTCTGTATAAATAGACGTTAAAGTTAGTGTATTTCCTAAACGCATATACACTAAAGAAACATTTTTGGAATGGACTAGTTTATGTTTACCTCCACAAAAGCCGTGAGAACGTCTGGCCCCTGTCCTCTAGACTCGTGAAGCCGGAACGCTGCTTCGTTGGACATCCTTGACAATTGTGTCGCCTGGGTACAGAAACACGGTTAGACAGTTTTAGTATACATACTTAATACCAAAAGGATAACAAATTGTACCATTCAAGTATCTTACCACGTATCTTTGAAGCGGGGCTCTCTGTAGCTGTGTGTCCTCCCTAGTGATAACGTCGTCCACATCTTCGATGACATCTTCCTCCGAGTCCTCGTCAATCGCCTCCTCAGTGTACGGGGGTGTCGACAAAAGATGCTCGGCAGTCCACCGAGGGGGATTCCACGATGGTAGATTTGTCTTAGAGGTGAGCGAGATCAGGAGTGAGATGGTAATACAAGCACCAAGACACAAGATTTAGACATGTTCGACTGTCAGTATAACGTAATACCTACATCCTGTGTTCTGGTGTATTGCATTGAGATATATGGATCGTATCCACTAGGGGACCCCTGCCTCTCCTTATATGCTCTAGAGGGGTAGGGTTACAAGGAAAGTAGCCTATTTAGTATTATACAATAGCTTGCGGTGCACGCTGAGCAGCGCCGTGCACGCCTTGATCTTATGGGCTGGACCACCTCTGATGGTGCAGCCCATGTCTTGTCTTGTGGATATCGGGAGCCATATCCCCACAGCTAGTCCCTGAGCCTAACAGTAGGTGACATAGTCATGTGATGTTAGGGTTAGAAAGTAGAAGACCAACCGAGCAGGCAGCCAGTCCCCGAGCGTAGCCTCGAGATGAGAACAAGCACATTCACCGCAAGGTGAAGTGTGCCCACTTAGTCCCCGAGCCTGCTGGAAGATGAAGAATGAATCTTGTAGCAGGGTCAAAGAAAAAGAAGTCTGAAAGCTTTGCCGACGTCATCCGACATGTGTGCATCAAGACCTCAGACATGCTACCCAAGATCAGCACCCTGATCCGAACAACATGGAGTAGCTTAATAGCACACCGATGAGACTAGCAAGATCCGACCACCAAGGGATCACCGTCGGTGTAGCTAGCGACGTCCGAGCACCGAGGAGTCCCGACATCGCTGGCGATGTCCGAGCACCGAGGAGTGAGGAGTCCCCGACATCGCTGGCGATGATCGAGCACCGAGGAGCGAGGAGTCCCCGGTGTCGCTGGCGATGATCGAGCACTGAGGAGCGAGGAGTCCCTGGCGTCACTAGCGATGATCAAGCACCGAGGAGCGAGGAGTCCCCGACATCGCTGGCGATGTCCGAGCACCAAGGAGCGAGGAGTCCCTGGCGTCGCTGGTGATGACCGGGCACCGAGGAGCAAGGAGTCCCAGGTGTCGCTGGTGATGACCGAGCACCGAGGAGCGAGGAGTCCTCGAGGTCGCTGGCGAGGTCTGAGCACCAAGGAGTCTTCGGCGCAGCTGGCGATGACTGAGCACCGAGGAGCAAGGAGTCTTCGGCGTCGCTGACGATGATCGAGCACCGAGGAGCGAGGAGTCCATGGCATCGCTGGCGATATCTGAGCACCGAGGAGTCCCCGGCGTAGCTAGCGATGTCCGAGCAGCGGGGAGTCCCCGGTGTCGCTGGCGATGTCCAATCACCGAGGAGCGAGGAGTCCTCGGCGTCACTGGCGATGACCAAGCACCGAGGAGAGAGGAGGCCCCAACGTCCTTAGCGATGACCGAGCACCAAGGAGTCCCCGGCGTCGCTGGCGATGACCGAGCACCTTGGAGCGAGGAGTCCCCGGCATCGCTGGCGATTACCGAGCACCGAGGAGCGAGGAGTCCCTGGCGTCGCTGGCGATGACCGAGCACCGAGGAGTCCTCGGCGTCGCTGGCGATGACCGAGCACTAAGGAGTTCTCGACGAAGCTAGTGAGGTTCGAGCACCGGCGTAGCTGGCGACACCCATGCGGTAAAGTGTGCCCACTTAGTCCTCGAGCACGAAGAAACTGAGCGCTGAGGTGTCCCCGGCGTAGCTGGCGATGAAGCACGAGCGACGAACAGTTTGGTCAACTGGTCAGCGATGAAGTGAGCATTGACTACAAACGATCGGCGAATAATCCGATCAAATGATTGGCGACGAAGTTGATAAACCAAGCGGTCCGACCAATTGATCGATGGAGAAGTCCAAGCATCAGGTGGTCCGATCACCTGGACGATGACCCTGCAATACAAATATGTAGAACGTGTAGTACATGATGTAAAAATATATGAACTCTGGAGAAAAAATAGCGTATGTAGCTTGGCGATCAGTTGGAGTGAAGATGTATTTATATTTAATATAAACTGCCCGACTAGTTAGTGTGTAGCTGAGTCTCCAGCCCTAGCTAGTCCATTAACCATAACGCGGAGCACGGAGCCCATGCATGTGTAGGAGGAATAGGCGTGATCAAGGAGCCACTTCCGACCACCCATAATGCAGAGCGCAGAGCCCGTAGCACGTGTAGGGAGGAGCCGGAGATAGGACCGTCTCTGGAGGCGTTCGAGCATCAACATGACTGTTTGGGGGTTCAGAAAATCGTTTGGAGAGCAAACATGGAGAAAACAGTTCAGAGAAACATCATGGCGATATACGGAGATTGGAGAATATTTAGGAAAATATTAAAGCGTGACTTAGCTTTAGACAGAAAGTCTGGTCGGCGACGTATGGCGTTATCTGGTCGGCGTTGACGGCGAGCACCTGGCGAGCGGTGAGTTGTTGGTGAAGATGACCTCAGAGGTGGTTCCAAGATCAGATCTGCTGTCGCAGGGGCTGGTGTAGCCAGCGATGAATCGTCGTTGTGGACCGACATGGATCTCCACGAGATTGACGACAAGAACACGTTGTTGATTTGAGGTCTATCTGGCTCGCCATGGGATCAAGCGCACACCCCTACCTAGCGCGCCAACTATCGACAAAAGATGCTCGGTAGTCCACCGAGAGGGTTCCCACAATGGTAGATTTGTCATAGAGGTGAGCGAGATGGTAATACAAGCACCAAGACACGGGATTTAGATAGGTTCAACCGTCAGTATGACGTAATACCTACATCCTATATTCTGGTGTATTGCATTGAGATGTATGGATCGTGTCCACTAGGGGACCCCTGCCTCTTCTTATATACTCTGGAGGGGTAGGGTTACAAGGAAAGTAACCTATTTGGTACTATACAATAGCTTGCGGTGCACGCCGAGCAGCACCGTGCATGCCTTGATCTTGTGGGCTGGACCACCTCTGATGGTGTGGCTCATGTCTTGTCTTGTGGATACCGGGGGCCATACCCCCATAGGGAGCTTGATATGTGTCCTCGTAGACTTGTGAAGCCACCGCAGGTACTCGTCGAAGGTGTGATGGTCGTGTGGAGGACCTGCATGGACCGGTTGCTGTTCCTCGATCTTCCATAAGTGGATGTGCACATTGTGTATCACACGCCAATCCTTGGTCTTGTACCTCTTCCTGCGGTCATACCTGTAATAAAACGATGTTAGTTGTACCACACACACCTCTGAATTGTAGCTTTGTTATTAATCGATAATACACCGTGCAATCCTTGGTTGGTGGAGTAAAGTGGTGGTGGGCAGCCTATCATTCTTCCAAACTGTCTGTAGATCTTGACGGACAAGTGAATCTCGACCACGTGGAAGAAAAGAAGAGGGACGTTATAGCGATACTCCTCTGACTCGTCCCTAGTGACAAGACTGAGATAATACTAAAACTCTAGAGCATCCAAGGACACCAATGCACCTGAATATTTTGTAATTGAGTTAGGCTGTGATATAGTGTACATCGAACAAGACACATGTATGATAGTAAAGAGAGCGTAACCCGGTGATGTGTCAGGACGTCGAGACCGTCCGTGTACTCCCTGTACTTGCGCCTCGTATTCCCTCTAACTAACTCTGATTCTGTCCAGATAAACATAGCTGTAGAGAGTGTATCCTACCCGTTCCATTGCTGCATTGAACACAATAATGAATTAGCCATTAATAAACTCATCATATGTAACCATATCGAAGAATATAATGAACCAAAGTACTTACTAGTAAACCAATATTAAAGGGCCTCCCAACAAGCCATTGTTCCTAACACCAAACTTGGAGTAGATACAAGCAACCCCCAAGGTTCGCATACCCTAAGGTGTGACGGCAGGCAACGCATAGCTGTCGATACATCCATGCTAGGACTGCGCTGCCCTAGCTGTACGCCGCTATATTCTCCCACGGCTGGCGTAGTATGTCAAGGAAGGTCCAGCTGATGGTGTTGCCCAAGACGTCTGGGAAGAGGAAAGCACCAAGAAAGTGCTAGAGCCACACTCGAGCGAACCTGTCGATCTGAGCCTCCTCAACCTGTGGGTCCAAGTAATCAAAGCGCTCTATGATCCAGGACGATGAAACACCAGAACGTTTCCTGAAATTGACCAAAGAAAATGAGACCCGATGGCTGCAGGAAAGCAACGCAAGTATTAAATAGGCTTGAATTTCTCACTTATTTTTCTTGGAAGCCTCGTCGTCCGATGGTAGAAAGCCAGTAAACTGAGCCACCAGCTCCCTCCAGTGATCGTTGTCAACTATTTCTGTCACTATAAGTCCCCCCCAACCGAAGGCCAAAAATAGCCTTCACATCCTGTATGGTCCAGGTCATCTCGCCACAAGGTAGGTGGAACGTGTGGGTCTCAGGCCTCCACCTGTTATAAGAATAAAACGACTGTTAGTTGCCTCAAATTTGTTATAAAAAAGTTTACGTACAAAGAATGCACTCGCACCTACAGCTACAGTAAGTAGTGCCGGGTCAAGGGACGGAAGACCGTGGTTGACAACAAGGACAAGCTCGAGGAAGCCGGCATGTCGTATGTACGACGCGTAACGCTCATCCCACTGGTGCGCCCTGGTGTGCGTGCGGGGCCTCAAAGTAGGCAAGGCCACCTCTGCGTCGTTGTCACTCAAGATGTGTGCTCGGTGCTGGTCATCGTACTCCACCTCAAGAATGGGGTACAACAGATGCTGCGTGGAAGGGGTCATCCTGTTACAAATTGATAAACAAAGCGTTGGAGTATTCAAATTAATAAAATTCAAATTAACATTACGTAGCATTGCAAAATTTGAACTACTTGTTATGCAATACGAACACAATATGAAAGCACATGTATATATTCATAGTAACATTAACAGACATATCACGCACTAGTAACATAAACAACTTCACTAGGAATATAAGCATTTGACGAAACTTCATGAAGTCATCAAAATCGACGTATCACGCACTGGTAAGTACCGATATTTGTAAACTAGTATCTATACCCAATATCCCTAACTAAATAACTAACTATAAACTAAATAATAAATACCTAATCAATTCTTAAACCCAAAATCCTAACTATACTAGAACACACAACCTCAAACCTAAAAACTACCTACGTAAATCACAAATAAATTCACTAACCTAACTATCCTAAATCACTAACTATCATAAATCAATAACAATAATAAAACTCTAACTATCCTAAATTACTAACTATCCTAAATCACTAATTGTCCTAAATCAATAATAATCAAAATAACATGAAATCGAGCGAGAGATACCTTAGGAGCGGGCGGCCTTGACGCGCCGGCATTTGTGGCGCGGCCGGCGCGAGCGCTGTTTGGGGAGTGGGCGGGCGCGGGCGCGTGTGGTTGGTGGGCGGGCGGGCAGGCGTGCGTGCGGGCGGGCGGGCTCGCTCGCGATATTTTGGTCCTGCCACGCCAAGATCGGTGGCTTAGCAGAGCCCTACCACGTCAACGATAGCGATTCCGGTCGCCGCCAGGTCAGCCATCTACCACGCCACCATGCATGGCGCGGCATAGGCATTTGGCCGCGCTAGGGCAATAGGCACGGCCAAAAGTGTTAGTTTAAAAAAAACAGTGTTAGATTTAAAATTAGTTTTTAAAAAGTGTTAAAATTAAAAAAAATTCAAAGTATTTATGTAACTGCTACCTTTCCTACCGAAGATGAAGAGTTGTTGGTGTTGCTCGTTCATGCTACTGCTCCTCCTGCTATTTCTGAAGTATTTCTACTTATGTTGCTTCTACTATATCTATTGAATAAAGATGACGAAGGGCCCTTCAAGTTCTTCATCTTCCGTGTCAATCGTTGTACCAGTATCCTACATATATATTCAGCATGTCTGTGTTTGTGTTTGTATGCTGTTTGGAATGTATCTGTCTCCCTTCAAACTGGCATGGTTTTGGCTTAATTTCATGTTCCATTTGTCAGCAATACTTTTGATGAATTCTTTGTGCGCTGTTCCTGTGTTCATCTTGTCAGGAGTTCATTTATCGACCACACACCACCAATCTAGTCAAGAGTTGACCAATTACAAGGGTAATGTTCTCACTGATTATTTGTCGAGCCTTCTTTCTCAAGTAGGTATCTATATATATTACCCAAAAAGACATCATTGATCAATGTTGGCGACAGCGGTCAAGCTAATGAGTAAGAAAGCAGTGAAACAAGGACAACGCCTGCTGGAGGATGGACTGGAGGAAGATCGAGATTAAGGATGCTCTTATGAAGGCTGTTGAACTGGAAGTGGTGTGGTTCTTTTGGTGCTTCTGTTAGTCTGCAGATGTCTGCTCTTCTGGCCTGGAGGGCCTTTTAGTAGTTGTTGTAACAGAACCGCCCAATTTATACAAGATCAAGTACGGCTGTCCCCGCTAACACGTTGACACACACATACTTTCACTCATATAAATCCGGTAGTCCGCCGAGTGTCCCAAAAGACCTCGGTAAATCAACATCACAACCAAGATCGCGTGATTAAGCAAATACACATCACATACGCAGGGTTGCAGCGGAAAATAATATTACAAATGGATTCACAAATAATAGTACAAGTTTGGGTTTCAAAACCGATTAGTGAAAACAACATAGCTTTCAAAAGATTACATTAATATATGTTCCAAATACATTGCTAGTATAAGTGACATCATCCGACAAAAGCATATAGATGAGAAGTAACTATAGAATCACCGAGCCACCGGTGGTTAGCCACCATCTTCACAGGCCAAGAACTTCACCTGCAACATGGTGGGATAAACCCTGAGTACGAGAAGGTACTCAGCTAGACTTACTCGTCGAAACTAGAATAAAAGACACCAAGGATCATGCAAGGCCTTTTAGGTGGGCTAGCTTGACACAGTTGCATAAAAGAGCTTATGATTATAGTAACCAATTTAAACTTAGCATCAAGCTTATCATCATTTATCTGTCCACTAGATTAGCACCTGTACTAGAGCACTCACTTATTAGGAGCAAACAATATTAACCATAGCAGGTATCATAAGGCTGTCATCATCATATCATCATTTCCAAACCATTAAGTTATTAAGTGTATCTACATTGGAGATAAGCCCGTCAAGTTCTCACTAACCGGGAGAGACGGCGACTCGAATCGAATTACAACTCAGCTGAGGGGGTATTCCTAACTCTCACCCTGGCATACTTTGCAAGGGTAGCCGTGGGTTACCTTTGGGACAACTCAGGAACCAAATTTGCGGGTTCGATCAGCGCCAGCACTCTCAGGGATTACCCTTCTGCCAGGACGACCAGGACTTTTAAATCACCTGCCCTTGGACTCACGCATACGGCTCCCTTCCGAGGCGCACTTTATACTTATCGACTCCCGGCCTGAGGTGAGCTACTCGGCTTCGCGGTCGATCATCGGGCTGGCCAACTAAGAGAGAGGCATGTGTTCAACATGAACAGGAAAGGCTCCAAGATCCAGTCCTTAATCGACACAGACGGAGTCACTGCAAACCGGCAAGCCTCCGCCCGGTCTTCATTTCAAATTTAAGCCAGGTTCTTTTCCACGATAGCAAATATAGCCAACCGTGCCATATGTATCTTTCTATATCTCGCAGGTGACAGGAAATCACCTGACTTCTACCGTGTTAAAGCAGGGCTAAGCACTACTCGAACCTGAGCTATATAGGATTCAGGGTAACAATATCTGGACAAGGATTGGATAACCAATGCAGCAAGTGTTTGCATCCAACACCTAAACTTAATGCAACAATATATATATGTAACAATAATACTTTAACTGTATTTCGAAAATTAGGAGGCTTAATATGCTCCGGGGCTTGCCTGGGATCCGACACGAATCAGTCAAGTTAGCTTGCTCCGTCTTGACGACGTCTCCACTCTAGGCATGCACTCCAGGATCCTTCCATCCTCGGGAGGGATCCACCAACACCATCTTCGGGTTTGGCTCCAACATCTCGTCCTTCACGTGGTGCATCTAGCGTACCTAGATGAGATGCAAGATGCAAGTGCATGAATATGAAGAATAGTACCATGAGACGCATCACAAATAGCAAGCAAGACAAGCATCGTTTACACTAAACACACTTAAGTACTTTGCGATGCTTAACTTAACATCACACAATCTATCATGCTAAGATAACAAAGAATATTATACATGGCACATAAGTCTAACAAGATCTCAGGTGTATTTAACTTAATTACCAAGGACGTGAACTACACCTAGCAACATGCAAAGCAAGTCAAGGTGAAGCAACAACTATAACCGGAATATGCCAATTTCTGGACTTGCAAACAACAGCTTCATAAATCAATCATATCTGGAGTTTTATAAATCCAAATGATATAAAACAAGACATTCTGGAAAGCTTAGGAAATTATCCACATTTCATCTTTAATCATCTCAGCATGATTCCCAAGTTATCATGACCAAACATGCTAATCTTTTAAGTCTACGCAGAATGTAATCAAAATCTGACAGTAGACTTATTAAGCATGCAACTCCTAAACTATCAGACCTAGGATCATGAAAATTTAACACAAGAAAGATAAGATAATCATCTACGATTTTTGTATTTACCAAAACTACAGTAAACATTATTTACACCATGAAACTAGTTGCACAAGTAACACTTGCACCAGCAGCCTAAACAGCAGAGGCACAGCTATGGACAGAAAACTTATAGGAACTTTAGAGAAGCATAAATGGAGTTCTAGACCTCCGACAAACATGATTCTTAACTTTATGGAAAGCTTATAAAGTTACCTACAACTTTCTTATTATCATCTTAATATGATTTCATAGTTAACAAGGTCAATTAAACCAAGGAAGACATCTATATCCAAAACATGAACAGAAACTGATATGCTACTTTAAACAGCTATAAGTTGAGTTCCACATGTCCAATAAATATGGTTCTGGAATTTTTGGAAAGATTAACAAATTTTGAACAACTTTGCTATAAACATCTAGAACTAATTCTGCTACTAACAAGGTCACACATGGCACACAAAGCAACCCTGTCTGGGTTTGGGCAGAAACTGCCACAGTACTTTAAACAACTATAGCTAAACACATACTTAACCAAAAATTGTGCTCTTTAGCTTTTTGAAAAGCTTATGAAAATTACTACAACTCATTTATTATCAACAAGGCATGATTCATAACTTAACTGAGCCAAACAATGCATACATGCAGAACTGTCCAGAATAGAAGCAAAGCAGCATATGTCATTTGTTATTTTTTATATCTCTAAATTGATCAAGCCTAAAATCCTGAAATTTTTACCACACATCAAACATCACATGAGTAGCACGCCACAAAAATTTCACTTCATTTGGAGCCCTACAACTGCAGTTATGAAAAAGACAAATACAACTAGAATTAAAAACCTAGATGCATAAATCCATTTTCACAGCTAAAATTTTAAACTAAAACATGAAAGATTATAGATCTACTGCATAGAAAACTTCACAAGGATTCCAAAAAGTCCTCATTTGCTATTTTACGAATTTCCTATGATTTACTATGAAGTTTCAAAGTTTTACCCGATTTACAACAAATAGGTCCTCGGAAGCACTATTCACTTGAGTCAATGACATTGCAGTTAGGCCCCTGACTTTCGTCGAATTCTAGTAAACAGTCCCTGGTGGGATTAGGAAGCAGAGGAGGCACTGTGGCTCGTCGGTGACGGCCGTAGGGGGCTCGTCGGCGATGGTGGAGCGGCGGCGGAGCACCGGGAGGCCCGCGCGCACTCGCTGGTGGTCACTGATGGCCGGTAGGCGGCCGGAGGTGGCCCGGCCATGGCAACCGCGAGCGCCGACAGGCTCGCATGGCGGAAGCCCGGCGGAGAGGAGCAGCGGCGGCGAGCCAAGGTGGAGGATGAGGGCGCGAGAGGGCAGTGGAGCAGGGAGTGGCTAAGGTGGAGGCGAATGGGAGCTCCAAGGATGTTCGACGGAGGAAGAATGGCAGCGGCAAAGGAGCTCTGCTTGTCGGCCATGTCTGCGGCGCACCGTGACGACGAGAGAGAGCAGAGGAGCGAGAGGTGCGCAGATG
This sequence comes from Miscanthus floridulus, assembly GCF_019320115.1. Classification (NCBI taxonomy): domain Eukaryota; kingdom Viridiplantae; phylum Streptophyta; class Magnoliopsida; order Poales; family Poaceae; genus Miscanthus; species Miscanthus floridulus. The sequence continues at coordinate 138,605,677 of NC_089585.1, read as the reverse complement.
GAGTGAATGAGAGAGCAAGGAGGGCACTCGGGCGTTGAAAATGAGCGAGCGTGGCGCCGTGGCATGCATGCGTGCGCGCGTGAGGCCACGCGGCTCGTATCACCTGCACGCGGTCGGCCATTGCTGCTCAGCTGATTACGAAATACCACCGCGAAAATACGACTGAAACTCTAACTTTCTCATTCAATAACTCCCGATCCGGTGGTCCAGTGATCAAGCAGAAAGAGGCAAAGTTGTACATCTTTGCGAGGTGAACAATATTGCTTTAAGGATCAAGAGCTATTTCGGACGGTATTGGAAGATACGGAGCTCCAAAGGAGGGCACCCCGAAACTGAATTCTGCAGTTCATTTTTAGACCGACTGAAACTGCATTTTCAACGATCCATAACTCCAAATCTGTTCGTCCTTTGCCACAATTTCAGTAATACAAGATGTAGAGCTACATGGGAACTACAACTTTGTCAACATGAGTTAGAGCTGGATCGACCTAGATTGGGAGTTACATTGTTCCAAAGTATGAACCCCGAAACTGTAAAACAGCTTAACACTTAGCAAAATTTGCTAAGTCTAAAACAGCCCCAATTCTGCCATGTGGGCCACTTTTGCAGGTGTTCTGATCATTTTCATGAGATGACCATAAAACAACTTTTGTTCCTTAGCAAGTTTACTACAACTTTGCTTAAGGGTGCTCCTCCAAGCAAACACTCCAAGCTGCACTTTTTAAGTAGTCAAACAAAACTAGTTCTAGGGTCAACATGAGTCAACTAGGGCTTAGAAACCTAATTTGGACTAATGACCTTTATGAACATTGTTCCTAATGACATTATAAATGTAGCTAGGGTGTTTTGGTGGGTCACCACATTCATTTGCATGTGATGCAATTGCTCTAGCTTCTCAAATCAATTTAAACATGCATTTGCAACACATGGAATGTTAACTCGAAACAAGCGAAACAATCCGTTGAAACACTAGACCCTAGTACATGGGACATGTACAACCCCTCTAGGGTACTAGGCATAACACACAGACACCACAGAAGGTACAAACATACATGAGCAGTAAAGAACACCGTGTTGCAACATGGAAACATAGAATGATGCACATGTGGTAATGATATGAATGTGCTTATGTGATGCAATGCAGATGCACCAATGTAAGGCAAACACCAGGGGTGTTACAGTTGTGACGCGTTACTTTTTTTTAGTTCTGTTATGTCTATCATGCTGCACGGTAGCTCGTCTGATGCAGGCGATGTGTCTAGAACAGTCGTTATCTTGCTTACCGCTCTTTGCTGCTTTCTGTAAACTCTCAAACAATGTATTTCCTTTGCTATCAATGGGAATGGGGTGATGCCTGGTGTCAAAAAAAAAGAAGACATCATTGATCATCTTCAGAATCATTTTACCATGACCCTCATCTATTTATAAGGAATTAGCGGCCACGATCCTGCTATATATTCATTTGCTCAATGTTTCCTCAGACACTAAATATTTCTACAAAACAAATCAAACAGAAGCTCTAAACGTGTCACGGTATCTTTTGATCAAATGGAGCAGTTCCACCAAATTTGGCTGATGCTATCGCAGCACTAGTCAATGTGACTGTAGATAATGCTCGGTTGCTTCGGGAGTTAGCTCAAAGCAATCAGAATATGATGCAAGGGAACCGTGGTCGTAATCATCATAGGCAAGAAGCTACCTATGTTGACTTCACGGATACACGACCACCAGTATTTACCAAGGTTGATGAACCACTTGAAGCTGATGATTGACTTCGTACCATGGAGCAGAAGTTTGATCTCATTCCATGCACTGAGTTTCAGAAGCCAGTTTTTGCTGCCCAATAGCTTGGAGGTGCAGCAGGTGCTTGGTGGACAAACCTTGTGGCTATGCAACCAACAGGTATTTAGTTAACTTGGGCCGAGTTCCGCACTGCTTTCCGTGCTCATTATATTCCGGAGGGAGTTATGGCCATGAAGCTTGATGAGTTTCTTGCTTTAAAGCAAGGTGATCAAACAGTCAGCAGTATGTGGGCAAGTTCAATCACCTTTCACAGTATGCACATGAGCATGTTAACACCGATGCCAAGAAAAAGAAGTGGTGCATGCATGGCCTAAATACCAAACTTCAGACCATGATGACTACCTGCACCAATGTCTCATATCATGAGGCCGTCAACATTGCTATCGCATCCGAGGAGAAATATCGGTAGCATAAGGAGATTAAAAAGAAAAAAAGTGTGCCATCTGGGTCTTTCAGTGGCAATCAAAAGAGACAGAAGATAATCTATCATCCAGTGAATCACTATTGTCCTCCTTATCGCCCGCCGCAGTTCCAAGCCGATCAACAACCAAATATTCGTCCTGCCGTGACTTATCCAAACTCACAACAGTCAAATGTTCCTGGTGTTCGTGCTCCAACACCCCAAGGCCACCCTTACCCATGTTTCAATTATGGAAGGTCAGGTCATTTCTCGAGGGAATGTCCGTATCCTAAGCAGTATAATCCAAATTTCTAGAAGGCTCCTGGAAATCAACAACAGGGTCAAGCTCAGGATAAGAACAACAACCAAAGTGCTCAGAAGGGCAAAAATGAGAAGAAGATGGGGCGGGTTTTCTATATTCAAGCTGGAGAGATTCTAGAAGGGGAACCCGTGATGCTGGGTATGTTTCCTGTCGCCGATCATCCTACAGTTATGCTTTTTAATTCTAGTGCATCTCATACATTCATCAATAGAACCTTTGTCATAAAGCGTGAAATTTCAATTGGAGAAACAAAGGAAAGTTTCTATATACAGTCGCCCGGTGGACATCTGTGTACTAAGGAAATGGTGTAACAGGTACCTATAAACCTGGGTGGGCACATTTTTCCCACCACCATGATTATTCTAAAGGATCAGGATATAGATGTGATCGTGGGAATGAACTGGATGTATCAGCATAAAGCTGTTGTAGATACTCTGAATAGGACAATAAGGGTGAGTTTGCCAGATAGTAATTCTCAGCTTCTTATCTAACTTCCAATCTTAAAGAGATCAGTGGAGAAAGTTTGTGCGACTTCCGTCAAGGAGATTAGAGATATCCCTATAGTTGATGAATTTTCAGATGTTTTTCCTGAAGATTTACCTGGTCTACCACCTAATAGGGATGTTCAGTTTAAAATAGATCTAAAACCTAGAATAGCTCCGATCTCTAGGAGAGCTTATAGGATGCCTCCCAAGGAATTAGCTGAATTGAAGACTCAGTTGCAAGAGTTGATTAATAAAGGGTTTATCCAACCTAGTTCATCACCTTGGGGATGTCCTTTAATTTTTGTGAAAAAGAAAGATGAGACCCTGAGATTGTGTGTTGACTATCGTCCATTGAATGAAGTGACCATTAAGAATAAGTATCCCTTACCTCGGATAGATTTACTTTTTGATCAACTGGCTAGAGCCAAAGTTTTCTCTAAGATTGATTTGAGGTCAGGTTACCACCAAATCAAAATTAAGCCTGAAGATATTCCCAAAATGGCATTTACCACAAGATATGGATTATATGAATACATGGTAATGTCTTTTGGTTTGATGAATACCCTAGCTCATTTCATGTATCTGATGAATTTAGTATTCATGCCTGAGCTAGACAAATTTGTAGTGGTGTTTATTGATGACATCTTAGTATATTTCAAGAACAAGAAAGAACATGCGGAACATCTCAGAATTGTTCTGACCCGCCTAAGAGAACATCAGTTGTATGCCAAGTTCAGTAAGTGTGATTTTTGGCTAAAGGAAGTACAGTTCTTAGGGCATGTCTTATCCGCTGAAGGAGTTACAGTAGATCCAAGCAAAGTTAAGGATATACTAGATTGGAAACCACCAACCACTGTTCATCAAGTTTGAAGTTTTCTAGGAATGGTGGGTTATTACCATCGTTTTATTCTAGATTTCTCTAGAATATCCAAGTCCATCACGGGGTTGTTGAAGAACCAAGCCAAGTTTGTCTGGTCATCTAATTATGAAGAAGCTTTCTACACTTTGAAGAGATTGTTAACCATTGCACCAGTATTAGCACACCAGATATCGAGAAGTCATTTGATGTTTATTGTAATGCTTCTAGTATTGGTATTGGATGTGTATTAATGCAAGAAGGCCGAGTCATTGCCTATGCTTCCAGACAACTTAAGCAACATGAAGAACATTATCCAACTCATGATCTGAAATTAGCAGCAGTTGTCCATGCTTTGAAGATTTGGCGACATTACCTGCTTGGTAATACATGTCATATTTATATAGATCACAAAAGTTTAAAATATATCTTTACTCAATCAAAGTTGAACATGCGCCAAAGAAGATGGTTAGAATTGATTAAAGATTATGACTTGGAGGTGCATTACCATCCTGGTAAGGCAAATATGGTTGCAGATGCCCTTAGTCGTAAGAGTCATTGCAATTGTCTGGTAGTAAAAACAATGGATCTGACTTTATGTCAAGAGATGGAAAAAGTTGAATATAGAGGTAATTCAACAAGGTAGTTTGACCAATATAATTATTGAATCAACTATTCGAGACCAGATTGTTGCCGCTCAAAAAGAAAACAAGGGTATAGCCCATATCAAAGAAAGAGTCAGGAAGGGGAAAGCAGCATGCTTTAGGATAGATGATGCAGATGTGTTATGGTTCAAGGATCTCCTTGTGGTACCAAAGGTTTCTGAGTTGCGACAGTCAATTCTTGAAGAGGCACATACAACTAAGTTATCTATTCATCTGAAAAGTAATAAAATGTACCATGACTTGAAACAGAGATTTTGGTGGACCAAAATGAAGATAGAGATTGCTCGATATATAGCAAAGTGTGATACTTGTCAAAAGGTGAAAGCTATACATTTGAGGTCCACTGGGGAATTACAGCAATTGCCTATTCTAGCTTGGAAGTGGGAGGATATTAGTATGGACTTTATCGTTGGTCTACCCAATACAGCAAAAGGTTTTGACTCAATATGGGTTATTGTAGATCGACTAACTAAGTCAGCACATTTTCTTCCAGTCAAGAGTATATATCCTACTATCCAATATGCCAAGATGTATTTAGCAAGAATCGTGAGCTTATATGGTATACCAAAGACCATTGTATCGGATAGAGGTACACAGTTTGTCTCCAACTTTTGGAAACAATTGCATGCTTCGTTGGGTACCAAACTTCTATATAGTATAGCTTATCATCCACAGACTGATGGTCATACTGAAAGAGTAAATCAAGTACTTGAAGATTTGTTAAGGTGTTGTGTCCTTAACTATTCCAATAAGTGGGATGAATATTTGCCTTTGGTTGAGTTCTCATACAATAATAGTTATCAAAAGAGCATTAAGATGGCTCCGTTTGAAGCACTCTATGGTCATAGATGCAGAACATCACTAAATTGGTCTGAACCTAGGGAAAGATGGTTCTTTGGAGTTGACCTTGTGAAAGAAACAGAAGAGAATGTTAGGCAGATACAAAGTAATTTGAGGATAGCTTAGTCCCGACAAAAGAGTTATGCGGATAAATGACGTAGACCTTTGGTGTTTAATAAATGAGATTTTGTATATCTGAAGGTGTCACCAATGAATGGAGTTACCTATTTTGGTGTTAAAGGCAAGTTGGCACCTCGTTATATTGGACCATTTCAAATTTTGGAGAGGTATGGAAAGGTGGCATATTGCTTGAAGTTACCAGAACATCTCTCAGCTATACATGATGTGTTCCATGTTTCGCAATTAAAGAAGTGTCTTCGAGTGCCTGATCAGAATGTTGAGGTTGAAGGAGTGGAACTTGAACCTGATTTGACCTATTCTGAATATCCTATTCGAGTTCTAGATTAGAAAGACCATGTCACTCGAAGGAGGACAATCAAATTCTACAAGATACAATGGAATCAACATTCTGAAGAAGAAGCTACTTGAGAATACGAAGATTACTTGCTAGAAAAGTTTCTGGAGTTTCTTGCGTCAATATAGAATAATGTTAGTTGTGCTCTGTTGTTACAAATCGTGTTTTGTAAAGAGACCTTAGCTATTTTATGGACAGGTTTTGAATGTGTTCGCTCGACACATTTCCTTTTTCATTACTTACCCTCGGACTTTAAATCTCGAGATGAGATTTCTTTTAGGGGGAAGGATTGTAACACCTCGGGTGTTTTAAATACTAAAACCTGCCATATCATCATATGCATTGCACATCATTTTGGTGTTAGTGAAAATTTTGATATGCATCCACTAAAACAAGTTTGTTTTTATGATGATATATGTTGACTTGTATGGTTTGAATCTAGTTCAAAATCTTTGTATTGATTTGGAATTTCCGAAAACCGTAATTTTCTGCATTTAAATTCTACCCTGAAAACCAAATTCAAAATTTAAGCACATTTTGGGGTTGAGCCTAAAAGCAAAAGTGTAGAGCTTGTCAAGTTGAACAAAGTTTGTTTTTAGAGTTTTCAAAGTTGTTATATAAATTTTGAAGTAATTTGAAAAGGCGCATGTTCTTAAAGTGACCCTTTTGATTTTAAACTTGCATTTCAAAATGTAGACATAATTTGGGTATAGTTATTAAAGCAAAGTTGTAGAACTTTGAATTTGGAACAACTTTTATTTTTGGAGATTTTTGAGTTACCATATAAATTTGGGAGTAATTTGGGAAAATAGACGAGTGGCAATTTGGTAATTTCTGTGAACAGTGTCTTCGGGCGACACCTCACCGACGGCGAGCTTCCTCTGGCTTCCAGGCGTGCTTGTGGCCATGTTTGGCTTCATGCTGGCGTGGAGAAGGCTGCGGCGTGTCTTCTTCTTGCTTCTGAGCCGCGCTATATGGTCTTCACCGTCGCCGTTTTCTCTCCGTTCTTCTCCCCTATTTTTCCCAACGTCGCCACCGTTGCTCCGTTACGCTTGTGCCGTCGCTGTAGCGCCTACCAGTCGCAGCAAAGCCTGTCATAGCTCCGCTTGCTCCTTGCGCATCCAGTTGACCAGCTCTTGAAGCTTGACTCCGTCGGGAGACCCCTGTGCGCGCTTTCTTCCTCGCAGCCGGCAGCACCGTCGTCGAGTGCGCATCACCGTGGCTAGTGCTCTATGGTCTGTCCCTACCCTTGCTTAGCATACCTTCAGCTTCGCTATGTTGCCGTGATGCTTTGTGCTTTGTTGGGTGACCATTTTGTCCACCGCAACCACCGGAGCACCGCCTCCGACGTTGCTTGCGTCGCCGTGTCTGCGGTGATCGTCGACTCGCTCCCCCGTTGCTCCTCCAGTCCTGATTTCTGCTCGAACGTGTTTGGGGTGAGCTCCTGATTCTTCCCAAACGCTTTGTTTAACTGCTACCGGCCTTGTTTCACTGGTGTACCACAGCCGCACCGTCGTGGCCACCATGGCCGCGCGTCGTGCTCGGTCCATGCCGTAATTGGTCTAGCTTGTGCCACCAATCGATGCGTTGTGATGTAGGGAACGTGGTGGTACCGTCGTCGTGGCCGGAGACCACCGGCGGCGAGATACCGGTGGTCAAACTTGCGGTCATCGCTGTTGAGCGCGGGGTACTATGCTGACATGTGGGACCCCGATGTCAGTGACTGTGGGTTTGAAAATGGAATTTTTCTATTTTGAAGAATTAAATGAATAGTGTTGTGATTTGTTATTTTTGTATAGAATTAATTAGAGCTCCAAAAATTATAAAAATTTTTGTGTGACCTCTCTGAGATGTAAACTATTTAGGAAAAATATTTAATGTTACTTTTAAGTACATTTTGAATGTAATAAAAATTGCCCAATTTAATTAATAAATGGATTTCCATGATTTTTCTAGGCTTAAATAATTATCCAAAATTTATGAAAATTGTTTTGCCACTTAGTTATCATATGATGAGTCTTCACAAAAATTTTGAGCTCATTTGGAAGAAGTTGATTTACTTCATAATTTTGAATTAAATAATTAATTTATAAAAGCAAATAGTAAACCTTAATAACTTAGGTTTTGTTTGAATTTTGGATTGAGTGATGACCTTGGGTCATTAGTATAAAATAATTCATGATACTTAAAGGAAGTGTTTGAGTTTATGAAAATGTTTAGTTAGTTGTTGGTTTGCAACTGTACCGTGAAGGAAAGTTGTATTCAAGTTTTTAACTTTTGCATCCATCGTCAAGCATCATGTTTTATATCTCGCATCATATTAAACATGGCATTGTTACTATGTGTAGTGAACGAAAGCGAGAACGTGGTAGTCAATCAAGTTGTTGAGGAAGTTAATCCGTCTGTTGAGGTCGGATTTGATAACTGTGGAACATCCCCGGAACCTGACTTTTCCGACAACCAAGGCAAGCCCCGGATGCATTTAAACCTACCTTGTGTTTTACAAATTATATCGCTTTTGGTTTTATATACTGCATTAAGTGATTAGGAGTTGAGTGAAAACCTAATTGGTGCATTACCAACCTTATTTTTCAATATCAACCTTGTTACCCGTTTCAATCCAAGAATGCTTAATTATGCTTAGCCATGCTTAGAACGATAAAAGTCGGGTGATTACCGGTCACCTGCGAGATATAAATGTTTTCTTGGATACGACTGGTTATTTATGTTATCATGAGATATGAGCATGTGAAGTAATAAATCTAGACCGGACGGATTCGATGTATGAGAGCCACAAGACATGGAGGTCTTGTGAGCGGGTTCTTTCCGCCTGTGTCGATTAAGACACATCCGTTATTGAATTGCATGAGGTGAGACTTTGTAGTACTGATCACATACTCCGGTAAGCCTTAACTTGGCTATTCTATTATGATAATGGCTACTCGCGCACTAGGAGTGGAGAGATAGCGAGAGTAGCGTGTACCCACGTGGCAATGGGCTGGATTGGTGGAGTACTGTATTCTCGGGTGGCACGGACCCATTCTTGTTTTAGAGGATCTGAGGGTAGGTTGGTATATGTAGGTCAAGGACCTGCATATGTCGTGTGGTTGGGAATCCCCAGCTGGGATATAATCGGTTTGAATCGTCGTTGCTCCTCGGTTATGGAGACTCAACTCACTGTTCATCATCGTAGTTAATAACTGTAATTTGAGGAAGTTTTGGGAAAGAGTTTAATATGAGGTTTCATGATCTCAGTACGGATCATGTTAGCTTTATATATGATTGATATGGAGATACAAATGTTGAAAGAAAGAATCTTGTTAGAAAGCTTTTACGCAAAAGAACCTTATTTATTGCTAAAGCCATACCTTGAATCCCTGAGCCTGCATTTCTGAGTCTTATCAGTTTTTATTTCGGTTAAGTCTTATTGAGTACTTTTGTACTCAGGGTTCATTGACCCTTGTTGCAGGTGAGCCACATGGGCAGGTCTGTCTTGGACCGTGCTGCATGACGGTTGTTCAAATTGATGATGTCGAGTAAATGTGTGGTCCTTGGGTAGGGCACTTTCTTTGCGTGTTATGTTTATGTTAATAATGCCACTCCACTACTATGGTTTGTAATAATAATCGTACTTAGTTTGTGAAACAACTATTTTATAAATTAAGTTATTTTAAGACTTCTGCTATCTCACTCTGATGTATATTAATGAATAAACTGTTGTAATACTGCAATGACTTTGTAATAGGATCCTGCTCGGAAAATCATGGATGATTCAGGGTTCTCTAAGGACACCCGACAGTCTTCTTAAGTTACTGGGAACATATGCATAGTCATCAAAGGTTATTGGACAGTGACAGGTGCATGTGGGCCCTATAATTTAGGAAGTTCTGCCACAATTGTAGATGTAGCATTTGCAACCAAACACCTAGAAGAATAATACATCCAACTTCTTCCCATCGAGCAACTCATAAGGGGTCTTGCCAAGAAACTTTTAAAGAAATAGGCAATTGAATGCATAACATGCGGTGTTGATAGCTTCCACCCATAGAGCTTCGGGTGTATTGTACTCATCAAGCATTGTTCTTGCAAGGGTGATAAGTGTTCGGTTCTTTCTCTCTACTACACTATTTTGTTGAGGAGTGTATGTTGTGGAGACCTCATGCTTGATCCCTACTTCATCATAATATGCTTCAATTTTGTGTTGTCAAAATTTTTTTCATTGTCACTTCTTATCTTCTTGAGCTTCACTTCAAATTCATTTTGTGCTCTCTTAGCAAACTTCTTGAAACATGCGGCCACTTTGGTCTTGTCTTGAAGGAAGAACACCCAAGTATATCTAGAGTAGTCATTAACTATCATAAGACAGTAGAGATTGTCTCCCAAACTCTTATAAGTTATTGGTCCAAATAGATCCATATGAAGAAGCTCTAGCACTCTTGTTGTTGACATATAAGCTTTTTGTTGGATGAGTGTTTGCAACTTGCTTGCTAGCTTAACATGCACTACAAACCTTGTCCTTCTCAAATTTCACATCCTTCAAACATCTCACTAATTCATTCCTCATTAGCATCTTGAATGAGCTCATCCCAGCATGTGCAAGTCTTCTATACCATAGCCACCCAAGTGATGTTTCTGTGCATAAGCATGTCTTCAAGTTGGCATCTTCGGAGGTGAAATCCACTAGATATAGGTTGTATCTAAAACCCTTGAATATAACTTGACCATCATCTTTCTTTGACACAACCACTTCCTTCTCGGTAAACAAACATTGAAAACCAAGATCACACAATTGACCAACGGATAGCAAGTTGAAACTTAATGAAGCAACATATAGCACATTTAATATTGAATGATCATTTGATATTGCAACTTTGTCTAATCCTTGAACTTTGCCCTTTGAATTATCACCAAACGTAATCCTTTCTTGACCATCTACTTCATCTAGTAAGGTAAACATACGAGGATCACCGGTCATATATTGAGTGCAACCATTATCAATAACCCAATGACTTCCACCGGTCTTGTAGTTTACCTTCACACAAGAGATCAAGCTTGTTGTTTAGGGATCCAAACTTGATGGGGGCCCTTGACTTTCTCAACTAGTGACTTTACAACCCAAATTTGCTTAGCCCTATTTTTGTTGGGTGGACCTAAGAACATGACTTCATCTTTCCACTAGAATCCTTTCTAAGAATGTAGTGAGAATTAAAGGCAAAGGGTCTAGCATGCTTGGGCAAGGATTGTGGTGGTGGAGTTTGACACTCATGAGTAAAGTGACCTTCTTGTCCACACTCAAAGCATCTCTTTGGCTTAGGCTTTGACTTGTATTGTTGTTGATGTTGAGCTTGAGCTTTCTTCTCTTGATTTGTCAAGTACCCAATACCACTTCTATCCATCTTCATCACGGTGTTCATGAGTAGCTCACTTTGGAGATATTAGCCTCTTATAAACTTGCTCAAACCGGTCTTAAGATGCTCTTTCTCCAACTTGAGCTTCTTGTTTTCTTCTCTAAGTTCATCATGATTTTTCTCCATCATAAGTCTCTTGTTCTCTTCTTTAAGCATCTCATTCTCAAGAGCCATATCATAATCTTTGTCAAGATTCTCTATCACAATTGTGTTGGTAGTTGATAGCTTTTCAAGATCTTTCTTGAGCTTGACATAATCATCATAATTGTCGGACTCAACCACTTTCTTTCCTTTGCTACTAGAACCTTGCTCAATGCTCTCAACAATCAAGTCATCACATGATGTAGCTATATCAATCTTAACAACATTGTTAGTAGTATCATGTGGCTTATTGGATAATAACTCATGAGAAAGATTAATCTTGAGATTGGTGTACTCTTCTTTTAGCAAATTGTAACTAGTGGTTAGCTCATTATGTATCCCCTCAAGTTTATCATGTTTTTCTCTAAGCTTCTTTTTAGAGTTTTTGAGCTCCTTGAGTTTGGATGACACAATTTTATTTTCTTCTCTAAACTCAACACTAGCTTTTTTGGCTATGTCATATTTTGCTAAGAGTGAGTCCTTCTCAAGTTCTAGCTTTTTATTTTTAGCTCTTGTCTTTCTAATGATTTTAGTGTATTGGTTTAGCAACTTGACAAGATCGTCATAAGAAGGTGATTCAAATTCTTCATCACTATCACTACCACTTTCATCATTGCTAGCATTATCCTCACCACTACTATCATCATCATTTTGTACCTTTCGTTCACCCTTGGCCATAAGGCATAGATGTATAGAGGATGATGATGGCGGTGTTGGTGAAAATAGTGAAGAATCAATCACAAGAGCGGCCACCTTTTCCTTCTCATTCTCACTTTCATCATTGGATAATCCACTTGATGATTCAATGTCCGTGAGCAAATCACCAACAATGTATGCCTTGCCATTCTTCTTCTTCTTGTGAAATTCCTTCTTCTTGCCATCCTTCTTCTTGTATGGCTTGTTCTTTTTCTTCTCATCATCTTTATCACTTGAGTCATCTTTCTTGCTCTTGTACTTGTCTTTCTTGGGTTTGGGGCATTGATGAGCTAGATGACCAAGTTCTCCACAACTATAGCAATCCATTTTAGAGATGGGCTTCCTTCTACTACTAGTGAAGAATTTCTTCTTCTTACCATCAAACTTGACACCATTCTTGTTTAGCTTCTTGAGCATCTTGGCGGTTCTTCTCACCATGAGAGCAAGACTATCATCATCAATCTCATCATCACTTGAGCTATCATGATCAATTCTTGCTTTGCCCCTCTTCTCTTAGCTAGCCTTGAATGCCAAATCTTTCTTCTTGGTGGAAGAAGAGCCATCTTGTGGAGTGATGTGCATGTATATCTCATGTGCATTGATTTTCCCCAATATTTAAGTTGGTGTAGCAGTGGAAAGATCACCTTGATGAAGCACCATCACAATATGCCCATACTTGTCAATGGAGAGGATACTCAAGATCTTTCTCACAACATCAGATGGTTGCATTTGTGTGAGTCTAAGCCCATTGACTTCCTCTATAAGAACATTCAAGCGTGAATATGTCTCATTGGCACTTTCTCTAGGAAGCATCTCAAATGAATTAAGCTTTTTCATCACAAGGTGATAGCGTTCCTCATGCTCACTCTTGGTTCCCTCATGGAGCGCACAAATGTCTGACCATAGTGTATGGGCATCTTTGTGGTTCCGCACATGGTTAAAGACATCCTTACAAAGGCCTCTAAAGAGGGTGTTTTTAGCCTTTGCATTCTACTTCTCGTAGTTAACCTCATCGCCTTGAAGGTTGGCGAGATCCTTAGGTTTTGGGAAGCATTATGAGGCGGCTCTAAGAACTCCAACATCTAAAGCCTCTAGGTATGCCTCCATGCGAATTTTTCAATAAGGAAAATCATCTCCCTCAAAGATAGGAGGGGGTCCATCCCCGTGGGACATCTTGCTCTAGGCGATTAAGCCTAATTTAGAGAGCACGAGGCTCTGATACTAATTAAAAGGATCAAGACGCCCAAGGGGAGTGAATTAGGCTAATTCTAAATTTTATTACAATAATTAAGCCCTGCACTTAGCCCATTTCACCCCTTGTATCTAGAATGTTTTTTAATGTTCTGTCGTACAAAAGTTTTGCATCCTAGGTTCCAATCCTACTCTAGCATGACAATTCTAGGAATGCAAAGATACAAAATGAACTGCTCAAATGTAAATGCTCAAAATAAAGAGAGAAAAGAATATGGCGATGTTTTCCTGAGGTATCGGAGAGTCGCCACTCCCCACTAGTCCTCGTTGGAGCACCTGCGCAAGGGTATAGCTCCCCCTTGATCCACGCAAAGATCAATGCTCTCTATGGGCTGAATCTTTGACACTCTGTCATGGTGAATCGCCCACAACCGCTCACAATATGACTTGGGTCATCCACAAGCTCCGCCAGATGATCACCAAGCTCCCAACCATCACCGAGTCGTCTAGGTGATGGCAATCACCAAGAGTAACAAGCACAAACTCTCACTTGACCAAGGCAAGCCTAATAAGAAAGATGGATGCACACTTGCTACTCCCTATACACTAGTGAGGTCCTTAATCTTGGATTAACAACTCTCAATCACCACACTAGGCTCTTGCTCTCCCTTGCACTCCAAAGGCATTTCACAACTAAACAATTGGGCAAGAGAACTCCCATGAATGAGTAGGACAAGTATTTAAACCCCCTCATTCAAAACATAACGGTTGGAGGCCAACTCAGCAAGTTTCAGGGTGACCGGACGCTCTGGTCAGGGTGACCGGACGCTTCGGTCAGTAATACATGTCACTGTGTCAGATAGAGCCATTAGCTTTAACCAGACTCTGACCTGCATCTGGTCATCACCCACCGGACACGTCCGGTCAGCAAAATGCCCCTATGGATGCTCTCTGATGTTGATCGGACGCAGGCACCCTAGTGTCCGATCATGTACTGTTTAGCGTCTGGTTAGTACATGACTATAGCTGCTGATCAAATGAACTGACCAGACTCTTCATGCTACGTCCGGTCATAATCAACCCAGCGTCCGGTTAGTCATTTGACCCTCCATTCACTTCCAATTTGAAATTCTTCGAGAATGAAGTTGACTTCTATCGATCTTAGGGCTATTCCTGAGCTACCTAGTGTTAAGTTTGACATGTGTGTACCACACCTAATCCATTAGACTCACCTAGGTCAAGCTACTAGTCCATACCCCCTTTAATAGTACGGCTAAAAGAAAAACAAAGTCCTAAACTACTCTAAGTGTCCCCCTAACGCCAAACGACACTTAGAACTAGTCCATCCTTAACCTTGTCATCCTTCCTTTGAAAACCAAAATGATTTCCATCGACAGGGGCATGACAACCATGATTGCCCAATCAATTTCCATTACCATGACCTAACTCAAATTGTCTCTGCAAAACACACGTTAGTCATAATAATCTCGTGTCATCATTAATCACCAAAACCCAACTAGGGACCTAGATGCTTTCAGTAATCATGACTGCTAATAAAACTTGACTGTAAGGATGAACTATGAGTAATCCTTCTCGCAAACAAAAAGAAAACATTAAATCCATATTGCCTATCATACTCCTTAGAGTCGAGAAATTATTTCTACTAGTCGGGTAAGTCTTGCGAGTACATTGTGTACACAGAGTTTATTTTGCCCCTGTTGCAGGTGTAGTTTGAGGAGTAGCTCTTGTGTGGAGGATTTTCTGGTGGGCACAGACGGATCCTTGTATCGTTTTTGCTAGATGTTTATTTTCATTCCGTTGTTTAATTATCGCAATCTGAACTCTGGTATTGTAATAAATATTTTCCAAAAACTCTTGTTGTATGAAATGAACTAAGTATTGTAAGCTCATACTTATTATTGGATTCTGGATGTAAAACGTAGATTGTTTTGAGTTCTCCTTTTGGGTGGGCTTGATGGAACTGTCCGATGTAGCTAACTTTCAGGGTGCTTAGTGTCTAGAGGAAGATGAGCGCCTCCAAAAGCGTGTTATTTCGAGCGGTTCTGACACACCAGCTAGCCATCATGTGGCCGGTGGTGGGGAGTCGTCGATGACAAGTCGGTGGCATGGCAGCCTGCAAGCGCGAGGCATGTGCAACGGACAGGAGTACGGGTGGGAGCGCGCGTTTTGTGCCTCCCTACACGACGCGAGGCCGGAGCTAGTGACGACAACTGCATCTACGTGTTGGGGCGATGTGAAGGTAGAGGTCGAGGCAGTGTGATCCAAAGGGCGCAAGCGGATGGAGGCGGAGGTGGAGGCGGAGGAGCGATAGCGCGATTGGAGGTAGCGGCCGCGGCAGCAAGGCGGAGCTCATGGCCTAGGCGGTGGCAGCCATGGTGGCTTGGGTTACAGCGGTGGACAAAGGAGATGGGAGCCGGCGGGAGGTAGATGATGACAAGCGGGGTCCACATGGAAGTGGGGCAGCGAGAGAGAGGAGGTGGGCTGAAAGAGATCAGGAAGGGGCAATGTGTCATTTCGCACGGTTTGTACACGCTGGTGTGGTGAGTTGGCTTGCCACGTCGTTCAAAGTGACGCAAAACTGAGGTTAGCAACTGGCCAAGTGCCTCCGGCAACGATGGCAAATATTTAAATTTCCCAAAGTGGTGGAAACGACTGGCTGAGCAGTAGGCCTTCTTGGGCTACTAGTGAAACAACAGGTAATCGATCGGTCCAAATAATAAGATATGGCTACTAACAAGAGGTCCAAGGCCCAAGGCCCATTGTGTGAACAAGCCCGCGTTCGCTGAAGCTCTCTCTCTCTCTCTGATAAGGAGAAGAATGCATTGCGAGGCTTAGGGGGTGTTTCCCAGTGACTAAACTTTAATGGAAAAAGTCCATGTTACCTCCCTCAAGTTTTGCGAAAGTCTGCTTTTCCTCCTTGAACCCTAAAACCGGATAAACCACCTCCCTGAACTTTTAAAACCATTCGTTTTACCTCACTGGCCGGTTATAAATGGTTTTCAAAGGTGGTTTTGTCTTTTTTTATTTATTTTGGCTGAATATTTTAAAAATCATAATAAATCACAGAAAAATCATAAAATGGAAAATCTAATTTTGTTGGACTCCACATGAGTAGATCTACACAGTGAACATATAATATGAGATGCTTTAGTACATATTTTTTGTTGTACCTTTAGATTTATGCTTTTCTATAATTAATTCATATGGTCCAATTGTAGTAAAATTTTTATGGTGGGCTAATTATTGTATGCTTGAACTATAGTAAAAGTTTTATACTCATTGGATCATGTGCTCCCTCCGTTCTAAATTATAAGTCGCTTTGAATTTTTTGGTATATTCATTTTGTTATGCATCTAGATATAATAATATATCTAGATACATAACAAAATGGATGAACCAAAAAAATCAAAGCGACTTATCATTTAAAATAGAGGAAGTATAACTTAGTTAGTTATAGATTTATTTAGGTGTATGCTTATTAAAAAGTATTTATAAATCTATAACTAATTATACATGATACAATGAGTATAAAATTTTTACTACAGTTCAAGCATACAATAATTAGCCCACCATAAAAATACCACCATAATTGGACCATAGAAATTACAACTATGAATTAATTATAGAAAATCATAGATTTAAAGCTTAGCAAAACAATTGTACTAAAGCATACTATATTATATGTTCACTGTGTAGATATACTCATTTGGAGTACAACATGATTGAATTTTTTATTTTATGATTTTTCTGTGATTTACTATGATTTTTCAAAAATTCAGCCAAGATAAATAAAAAAGAAAAAGACAAAACCGCCCGTGAAAACCGCTTATATTTGGTCAGGGAGGTAAAATAAACAGTTTTAAAAAGTTCAGGGATGTGGTTTACCCAGTTTTAGAGTTCATGGAGGAAAAACCGACTTTTGTAAAAATTGAAGAAGGTAATGTGAATTTTTTTCAACTTCATTCCATGTCACATTGGCAGTCCACCGGAAGGGGCAAGGCCCAGGAAGAGCACAAGGAAGAGGGCCCGTAATGTTCGAGTGACCGGCCCAGAGTTGTCATGTAATGCTTGCGCCAATCAGCCAAGTAGCGAGGAGTGATATATCTGAGGAGATGAACCCTGTAAGGATACAATCAACTATCTACCAAATACAAACACGCCGAGCAAATAGCCGGCTGTCGAGGAACCCTAACGACACGAGTTATAAGTTATAACCAATGGAAATTTTAGTGAGTAGCCAATACTGGATTTCGAGAAATTTTAGTCAGTAGCCAATACTTGGTTTTGAGAAATAACTAATTTCTGAAACCAGGAGTTTTCAAAGCACTCTTTTTTTTACAACTTGGACGTACACAACCCACACACTCCACACTCATACCACGCGTCCGTACATACGCAAATAAGAGATTCGGAGGTGTCGCCTCTAGTGCGCGGGAAACGCACAGTACCACCAAAAGCGCACGCGTGCATGTACCCTGAAAATTCTAGAAAAATTCCAGAAAAATGTGCGATCACCAGGGTTTGAGCCCTGGTGGGTAGCGTCTCACTGGACAGGCCTACCACTGGACCACAGGCCTAATCACAGTTTTCAAAGCACTCTTGATTGCCGTCGATGACGAAAAATGCTTGATTTTCAGAAATAACTAATTTCAGAGCACTCTTGAGGAGCTCTATGATTTCATGAATCTCGGAGCTACATCTATGTTTTTGAAAGTAGAGGTAAGAGTGTTTGGTTAGAAAAAAATTAAGAGTGAAACTGTTTTTCAGATGTATAGCTGTTGGGAGCTGTCCTGTTGTCCCAAGCACCGAGTTTATTTATATAATAAAGGTTGACACTCCTGCCCTCTTCGTCTATCGAGTCAAACTTTCACCGAGTTTATTCGTCACGAGACATATTTTCATAGTATATCTATTTTTGTGTTACAGATATTAATAATGTTTTCGTAACCTTAGTCAAACCTTAGAAATTTTGATTAGAGGCAGTTGGAATTATATCACAGGCTTGCTTGCCATCTTGTTGACAATCGGTGTTCCCTGGTGTCTGCAACCAGTTTTTTGGGAAACAAGAAACGCAAAGTCTTGCAGTCATTCGCTGGGAAGCTGGAAAGACAAATACTTTTCATGCCAAAGAGGATAGGTTCAAGCCGTTGATGGAGATAACAGCCTAGAGGCAACAACAACCTACGTCGATCAGCCCACGAGTAGGTTCTCCGCTTCGACCTGCGCCAGGACATCGTCTTGAAAGAACGCCTGATGGAGAGCTTCTACGAGTGCCTTTGCCTCGCTGTCATGGACTATCAGCGACATGTTAACCTGCTCAGGATGTAAGGCACAGTAAACGTCGGAGCCAGAAACATGCATACGGCGAACAACGATTGGGTTTTGCATTGACGATAGATGTTGTGACTGAGAATCATGAATGCAACAGGCACATAGTTACTCATTTGGTATGCTATGATGACTCTGGTGAGCGAGGGAGTACCTTGGACGCTCCTTGCGAGATCATCTGAACATTGACCCCACTTTTCCTCAGCACATGTCCGGTCTGAGGATTTATTAAATGGTTATTATCCAATGAAAAGAACATTAGAGAGGAAAATCCGAAGAAGAAATATTGATTGTACAAGGCGTTATACCTTTTCTAGTATAAGAGACATTTGCCGCACATTTCCGATAAGCGAAATTATTGCCCTCTGCTGAAGTAGATGAACGATTGCTATTTTCTCAAGTTCTTCAACTACATTGTCAAGTTCCTGAAAGATTGTTAACAATGGTGAAGCGCAGAGAACTACAATAAAAAAATTCTCATGAAATGTTCAGGCATGGACTATCAAGTCACTTGAAAAAAATTCTCTTGTGCTTCTACTTGCTAGCTCTTCAACTACATTGTCAAGTTCCTGAAAGATTTGTTAACAATGTTGAAGCGCAGAGATTTAGAATAAAAACATTTCTCTGGGAAATGTTCAGGCATGGACTATCAAGTCACTAAAACAATTTCTCTTCTGCTTTTACTTGCTAATACTATGAAGGAATGAAATGTAGCAAGAGTACAGCTACTTGTCATTGAGCATGTAGATCGAAACTCTTGCCTGCTGTATCAGTTCCCTACTCCAAATCTTTGATGGATCAAGTGACACAGAAACACTAACTTCACTGGTAGCAACACAATCCACAGATATACCTAGATCTTCAAATATAGCAAATACCTGCTCAAGGTCATACATACAGCGATCAGAATAATGAAATATGAGTAAACAAAATGGCTCAGTGTCAGTGCTCAACATACCCTTGCCAGAAAACCATACTGACCAAGCATCCGAGTGCTCACGATGTCCAACATAGTGACATTTGACTTGAGCACTATGCTAGTTAGTACAACCTAGTAGTGAAAAAGAGGGGCAAAAAATCAATTGCTTGAAAGCCAAGCAGATGATGCGAGGATATATTTAAAATTATCTACTACAAACCTTATCCATGTCTCTTTGTTTGGTAATAAGGGTGCCTGGAGCTTTAGGGTTGTATGAATTCTTAACCCTAACTGGAATATCACCTTCTCTAGCAGGTCTCATCGATTGTGGATGCAAAACCTGCATTGGAGTGCACAGTCCACAATAATGAACCTAAATTTCTCATTTCTGTTCAGCAGAGTGAATAAGACTGACATCATGAGCTATATGTTCAGTTCATGATGATTAGTAAAGCAAATGCCAAGCAACAATCAGTATAGCTTTAAAAGGTAAACAAAGGAACAGAGGTCTATCTACTGAACCCCTAGTAATGCACTAAAGAGTCTTTCGTTTTTCAAAAGTATGCAACTGAAAGATCCATTTATTCACTGAGAAGCAGCCTGGCCACACTACTGAAAACCTGCTATAAACATGAAATATCCTGTACCCTATCATTGTTGTTTAGTTCCAGAACTCTTCTCTTGAACGTTCAAAATATAATTTGTAGAAAGAATCATTAGTGATAAAAATGAATCATTGCATGTCAACCGTCATAGCCCCTTTAACAATCCAAGATAGATAGTTTTTCTTGGGGGAAATGTTATTTTCGATTCTTCACTCAAAATGAATGGAATACCTGGGCACCAAAATAAGCAAGTTCTGTAGCCTCTTCAAATGTTAAGTATGGAACAGTCTTTGCATGTGGGTAGATATTTGGATCACAAGTCAGTACACCATCAACATCTTTCCATACCTAGCACAGGCACAGTATGCTTTCAGACAAAATAGACAATGTATGGGGATAAACAACAATTTTCATGAAATGCACATGCTAGCTTAGTGATTAGCATCAACTGTTGTCTCAACTTTTTTCCTCAGAAAGAAAAATATGGTTTATTCAATATCTATTCAGACTAAACATAGACCTGAATTTCTCTCAGTCCCAAGGCTTTACCAATGGTTGTAGCAGTCAAGTCGCTACCACCTCGGCCTAAAGTAGTTACAGCACCTGATTTCCAGCCCTGCAAGTGATGGCGGTTGCAATAAACAAGTTGCCTCATGGATGAAGAAATTGTTTGTCGATGAGATACCTTCCCAAGGAATCCAGTAACAACAGGTATCGCTGGATCCAGTATCCAGTCCCCATGAAGTCTCTTTGCAACAGCAGGATAGGTTGCTTCTAAGATATCCGCATTACCAAATTCATCAGTTGTCATGAAACCAATATCAAATGCGTCATACTGCACAAGAATTTCAAAATAAAATTAATAATGAACGTGAGTTCACATCATTGCATAATTCAGAAGACTTTGGGTATATATGGATACACTGGGGATTTGCAGCTAGGCTGGTTACCATTATAGGTCCCTGTATCAAATTGAGACATTAAATAAAGGGAACTCCAGATTGTAATCGAACAGTCAATTGAGTTGTGGGTGTATGACTCCACTATAACGGTTCAAATTCTGTTGTCCACATTTTAAAGGATAAAATAGTGTTTGTGACCCTGGTTGGTGCAGAGGCCGGAGATTATCTCCATTATCTAAAAGGTTATAAGTTTATGGAAATATCGAATTAATCACAAAATCTAAAGAATCTAAGAATCTTTTCTGCACACAAAGAAAAAGATCAATGAATGAATCATTATCGAAATATGAAATTTCCAAAGAATACTAGCGGCAAGCAACTAACATAATGAACTGAAACTTGAGAACATGTAGTGCGTACGCAGTAAAAAAATCAATGACTAATCAAATTTTCAGGACATCCCCACCATAGGGCAGGGATACTATAGCAAATTTTTGTAGGCTGATGTATCCATAAGTTCATAGCCTGAAAAGCTCACTGAATCACAGTGCAAATCAAGGAAACGTCAAGAAGTACCTGCCGTGCTTTGACACCAATTTTGTTCAAATAAGCAGCAAAAATCCTGGTGGACATGCATTCTCCAAATGAAACAAGGTAGTCGCTGGTCCTAGGCGTCAGCTCTTTCATCATAGCGATACCTTTCAATAGTTGCTCCAGTTCATCCAGCATGTCTACAGAGTTTGTCCACAGTTGTTACACAAAGGCCGAAAAATACAGAAGGTGGTCACATAAGGTTGTGGGTTTACCTTGTATTACAGATCTTAGAAGCCCCAGTTCATCCACTGTCCTGGTTTGACAGCGAGCAAGTCAACATCAATTGAGATTATTGCAAGTATTCTAATAGTTAGCAGCTCAAAAAGAAAGTGGGATACTTGATATGTAGGTCTTTGATCATGTTGCACTCTTCAATTTCAGAAACATGGATCACTCCACACCCCACAGCCTTCTCTCCAGCCTAAAAACGATCACATATACCATGAATTTTAGGGTATACACGAAACAACGATTAAAATAACTCACGGCTCCCTTTAGCTCAAATATTTCTTATACAATGCAAACAGCATAACATGGATAAAGGTTCAGTATTTTAGTAAATTTAATCCTTGTTTCTAGGCATTCTTTATGCACCCCTGCAGCAAACCATGGACAACACAGATTTTTCACCAAGCATCTACCAAGGCCTAGAGATTCACGACTAGATTGCTAATCATTACCAAAAAAAAAAAATGAAAAGTTCACTTTAGGTGACTGAAGATTCTTCTTGATGCATTCAACCAGCGAATTATGCAGCAGGCAAAAGGAACAGCAAACTTTTGGCAAAGCAACGCAAAGAAAGATTGGACAGAGCTAAAAGCCTAAAAGAAAACCAATCAAGAGCAGTGCGAAGCAATCGGTACAAGGAGAAGGTTGTTGGTGGTTTTCCCCATGGCAGAGAGGACGACGACGGGGCGCTCCTCGGGGAAGGTCAGGATGAGGCCAGCCACCTCCGCCATCCTCGCGGCCGACGCCACCGAGGACCCCCCGAACTTCATGACCACGCTCAGCTGATCCCCCAATCCCGCCATCCCGAGCCCTCCAAGAACAGACGCCCCGAGGACGCCGTCCCCTAACTTGGCCCGACGGCGGGTGGAGTCGGCGACCACCATTGACAACCCTCGGGCACCGCAAGGCTCGGTTCGGATACCGAAGCACGCCAGTTGTTGAACATGTCCGGAGCTCGCCGGAGGTATCGACGGAACGAGGCGGCAGGATGCGGCCGCCGACCGCATTGGGGTCGCCATTCTTGCCCCTCCTACTCTGTCGTGCGTGGAGTGGAGACTGACCAGTGGTAGAGAAGGCGGGTTTGCTTTTTTCCGTAATAGTGCCATCAAGGCGGAGAGCTGCGGGAAATTTGTCAACGACCGGATTAAGATTTGAACTCAGATTGACAGGACTTTAGGAAGCTACTATCTCTGTCCAAATAAATCAATTTCTAGATTTATCTTAAGTTAAATATTTTTAAGTTTTACCAAATTTATAGAAAGGAGCATGAAGATTTATGACACCAAATTAGTATTATTGGAAACACTATAAAATATATTTTCATAATATGTTCATTTCATATTATAAACATTTGTCTTCTTTTTAATATATTTAGCTAAACATAAAAAAATTTACTTAAGATAACTATAGAAATTAATTCATTCATAGATAAAAATATTGTAGAGGCCATGTTAGCAAGAGGGCGTCGCTAGCATATTTTTTCTTCAGAAAAGTGGTGCAACAAAGAATGAGATACATCTTACACAAAGGAGATATAAAAGGGAACTTTTGCGAAAGGGAAGGAGAATATGCCGTGCCTAGGGTATTGCACGGACCAGGGTTTAAAATGGAGCTTTTAAGTTAATACTTCCTCCGTCCAAAAATAAGTATACTTTTAGAATCCTCGGAGAAGATCAATGTTACTTAAAAATTATAAATTTAATCTTATCAAAAACTATTTTGGCATGTAATGATTGCTCTTTAGAAGTAGAGAAAGTAAAAAAGGCCTACTAGAATTAGGTGGACCATAACGACTAGAAGTGTTCTTATTTTTGGGTAAATCTCAAATTACTAAAAGTGCACTTAATTTGGAACAAAAGGAGTACTTCATCTGTTCTCAAATATAAGAACTACTTTTGGTCTTCAAAGCTGTCCACAAATATAAGAATTTATAAAATATCAAATGAAGAGTTGACTAATTAGGATGGCCCGACTATTGATTATATCAATCAAGAACTAGTTCTGATGCTTTAATGGGGGGCTTGAAAGTTTTTTTTCTTTCTACTTGATTTATCCTCAAAATCTCATATATATATATATATATATATATATATATATATATATATATATATATATATATATATATATATATTTGTGGGCGAAGGGATTAACTTAAGGGTCATGAGAGGAATATCTCGAACTTTACATCATAATTCAAAAACAAGTGAACTAAGCGTGACTTAGTTGGTTAGATCCTTGTAGTGGAATATGTCCTTGATTCGAATATCTGACCCGGCATAAGTGCTCGTATTTTTAGTTAGTTATTTTTCCATAGTAAAGTATATTTCCATCGACGAGGCACATAAAGTAAGTTTATTAGTCAAGGATTTATCAAAGTGATGCATGTATGTACCTATCGCGAGTGTGCATATGGACACATGAGTTTTCACATTTGTATTGTGCTTTAGGGAAGAAAAAAAGGCATAAAACATAAGTACTACCTCTATCCAAGAAATAATGCAAATTTAGGAGCATTCTGGATTAATGTATGTAAAATTTGATCAAATATATAGATAAAAATATCAATATTTATAACACCAAATAAGTATAGTATAAAAATATATCTCATAACAAATCTAATGGTACTTATTTGATATTATATAAATATTGATTTTTTTATTTATGGTTAGTAAAACTCAAACTACTTTAATATGTTACTATGCTAGAATTGCATTCTTTTGTGGACGTAGAGAGTATATATGAAAATTTTGACCTACAAATCTATTTTTCTCTTTTGTTGGACTCTACTTTTCATTTTTTGATCTTTTTCTAACTTGTCAACCGAGGAAAGGGAGACTTTTCCACCTAATATACTCTCTCCATCCAAAAAAGATGTAATGCTAGCTTTTCGAAGAGTCAAACAGTGTTAGGTTTGACTATATTTGTACAAAAGAATGTCAACATTTATGATACCAAATCGGTATGGTTAGATTAATTATATAATATATTTTAATAGTATAACTATTTGGAGTGATAAATGTTAATAACTTTTCTATAAACTTAGCGAAACAAAAGAAATTTGACTCAATCCAAACCTAAAATTACATTCTTTTTTGGAACGAAGGTAGTATTTCCTAGGGATGGCAATCGGAATTGCCACTCAAAAAGAATTTACAGAACAACATGGTGGATGACAGGATGAGAGCAGCGAGAGTGGCACCAGAGAGTTACATGGGGTTTATATCTATTTCGATTTCGAGTTGGACCTCTTGGAATGATTTAGATCAGTTTCTTGTGTCACGATTCTCACGAACCCCGGGCATTATTGATTTTCTGATCAAAGAGATAAAAAATGCATGTACTTACTATCTCCATTTTTAAATGGTAAACATTGATTATCACCTACCATGGCTAGATTGGATAGATGTGTTTAAAGTCCGAGCCGTTAGCCCTGCAGCTGCACTGCAGATCTCGCAGTGGTCTGACTGCCGATTGGGAGGGCCCGGAGGGCATGGCAGCACAACTGCACAAGGCAAGAACTGCATCCTGCAGGTTGGAGGCACCGCAGGCATCACTGAATCCGGGGCAGTGACGCAGCCAATGCCATCCACACTCCCCAGCAAATCCTTCCCTATTTATCAGCTACCAGCCTACTGTACTCATCTAGGAGCCTCACTCCAGTGCCCAGCCTACAGTCTTCAGTCTTCACATGGACATGGGGGCAGGATTCACTGACTGCAATTCTGCAAAACAGTTGGCATAAATAACAAAGAAGCCAGAGGATTCAATTCATTTGGATCAAGGACAGACCCAAGGGCCAAGGCCATACGGCTTGCCTGCCTCTGCCTGCCAGTCACAATCATTGCTGGAGATTCTTCAAAAAAACAATCATTGCTGGACGCTGATGCATTCATCTCCCTGTGCATCATTTCTGACAAACAGGCACTGAATTTGATGTTAATTATCACATCACCATTCACCATTATACTATTGTTTAACACGCAGCATAGATTCTATTACACCATCACTCATGTCTCATGCCCGAGATGGAGAGCCTCATCTTAAATTCATCACTTGCCCCAGAAACCAATGGTCACCACAGCTTATGCCGCTTCTAAATCGAAGCCTGTAGAAAGGATCATCATCCTGGTGGTGGCCTGTTTTCGGACCGGCTACATTGCGTTGTGGAGACCAGCAGTGTGCATCAGCACGGCCTTAATTTCTTCAGGCACCATTCCAGGACCATCCGCGCACTGCTGGAGGGGGCAACAGAGACATGAAGAGGGTGAGCAACGGTGGGTTAATTTGGTTGAATTGAATCCATCAGAATTCAGCAGAAATGGTATTAGTGCGGTGACCACAGACCTCAGCTCGGAAGACATCCATCGCAAAGCCATTGAAGCAGCTGATGACCGCCTGCTCGATGTCGAGGCCTAGGCTGTCGAGGGCCGTCATTGTGGACAGCAGGATGCCTGGCCTACGCGCACAGAACATGTGGATATTGACTGCATGCCCTTCCCTCATCCTGACTTCAACCTGAACAAACAAGAGAGTAATGTCTCACTCAGAGTCATACGAATCGGTACCGTTACATGTCAGTGCTTGCCTGAACATTTCTCAAAAAAGAAATAAGGGGCGATGAAGACCTGCAGCTGATAAATGTACTAACACGGACTGTAAAACATTCAGTGTACGAATGTGAATCATTAAGCAGGCTTAGGTAGTGCTGTATCACAAAACTAAAATAAATGAGGTGCCTAAGTTAACATTAATAACCAAATTTGGACTCACCGTGGCTTGTTGTCCAGTAGGGCTAGGGAATGAGCCTGGGCAAAGTTCTTCCTTGACTTGGCCAGGAAATGTCTGCAATGTTGGTGTTGATGGGTTGAAGCTAGCTGATGTTGGTCCAACAAACGAAGAGCTTGAAGCTGACTCGAGTTCATTGTGAAGATCGCTGATCCTTTGCAGAAGCTCCTTCAGATACTCAATTGCATCACCAAGGATAGAAGCCCTATCCATCTGTCACAGCAGAGGAGAAATGCTGATGAGAATCAACAACGGGATAAGAATTAAAAACAAACAAGCTGTCCTGCTACACTAAAAAAAGGGTTACTGCAAATGGTGTTGAATTGTTATGCTGCAACTCGTTACATATCTCTCAATAGCTGTACTTCAAGTCTTTCTTTGTTGCTCAAAACCATCTTGATCAGTGAAAGCAAGTTGATTAATACCAAACACGTACTATCATGGTCATCCAAGC
The DNA here is from genome assembly GCF_019320115.1 of Miscanthus floridulus. Taxonomy (NCBI): domain Eukaryota; kingdom Viridiplantae; phylum Streptophyta; class Magnoliopsida; order Poales; family Poaceae; genus Miscanthus; species Miscanthus floridulus. The sequence continues at coordinate 138,578,559 of NC_089585.1, read as the reverse complement.
GTGTGTGAATTGTTTAAGGAACACAACAATAGTTATAAACAAATTAAAGCCAGCAAAACCTAGAATTGTCAAGAACAGAACGAATGAAAGAAAAACATGATTATTTTGCAAGCTATGCGTTGATGGGTCGCTTTCGACAACATCTTGTGCATGGCCCTGTTAATTTCACACCACTGAATCAGGACGTGCCTCAGAATTTTTAGAACGCCAAAAGTAATAAGAAACGACAAATCCCATGGCAACAAATTAATGCATGACTGAAAATTTCCATAGCTGGACAGTAAACCAATCATTAACAAGGAGCTAAAAAAACAGATTCCATTTCGTATTAACATAAGGAGTTGCATGGTCAAATTTTACAAGCCTCTGGCATAAGGAGTAATCAAAAGAATATGGCCTTTTGCATATGATTTGCCATGGAAAAAGACCACTTTCGACGTGTGAAGGCGCTATCTGCTAAGAGCTGAAGCAAAGGAAAATAGCCACATAGGAATGCCATAGATCTACCAAAAGGTGTAGCTTTTGGATCTAAACATGGACAATTCAAGAATTCAACACCGAAATCCACACATACTGAAGTGAAAAATATATCGTAGTATAGAATCCTACTCTAATCCTACTGCACCGCCATTATAGATAACTCAGCATAGGTAAAGCATAATACTCCACATACTAAGCACAGATGGGAAGCGAGACAAATAGGAGATGGATGAGCGAGGCTGGTCGATCACCTTGCTGATCTTGGGCACCACCGAGCGCAGCATGTAGAGGCGGTCATTGAGCTTCTTGCGACGGCGGCGCTCGGCCATGAGGTTCTTGGCCGGCATCCCTTTCTTCTTGCCTCTCCCGCTGCCACCGCCGGCCCCACTTCCCCCCGCCGCCGCGCCCGCAGCATTCTCCATGGAGGCCGAGATGGCCATGGAGGAGGCGTCGATGCTTTGGTCGATCTCGTCCTCGTCGTCCCAGCTCATCCCGGTGTCGTTGAAGTCCGAGCCCGGCGGCGGCGCAAAGAACCCAACTTTCTGCCCCTGCTGCTGTGACGCCGCCGGCGGCGGCAGCGGCGGGGGACCGCCGAGGAAGTGGCCGGCGTCGTCGAAGGGGTTGACGCAGCTGAAGTTGTGGAAGGCGGGCAGCGCGGAGCCGGCGGTGGCGGCGGCGGAGGAGGAGGGCGGGAAGGTGCTGTTGAAGTCGAAGAACGCGGCGGGGTCCATGGAGAGGAGCAGCGACGCAGAGGTCGGCGTGTAGAGGACGTCCCTGGGGAAGGGGTACCCCGGGTAGGAGCCGGAGCCCATCCCGTCGGAGCCCAGGTAGCCCCAGTCCCCCTCCGCCCCTCCCTCTCCCGCGATCTCGTCCACCAGCTTCACCTCCGTCGAGTCGTCCATGGCTACCGCCACGGCCTTCCGCTCCTTGCCGATCTCCTCACTTATCCTGGCTCACTGGCAACTCTCTTTCTCTCTCTCTTTCTCTCAACACAGAGTGCCGTGGCCCTGGTTGCCCTCTTATAAGGGGAGGGACCCGGAGGAGAGAGAGAGAGAGAGGTGTAGTAGACACTAGGCAGAGATAGAGAGAGAAAGAGAGGTTTGCGTTACCGATAGTATTTGCGTTTTTTTCTATGGGAGAGGGAGGAAGCTTCCTCGCCTTGAACAAGACTTGCTCCACATGCAAACGGCTATGGCTCTTGCGTCATGTTCTAAATCACGGCACAATGCAATTTTGTACCCTTTTCACCACTTTCAAAAAAGAACGCCATAAAGATTATATTACCTCCATGAAGGGAAAAGGTTATCAAAGTTTTACTTTAAAAAACTATGAAGTTTCTTGGAGCACAAAGTTTTACAAACTGCTATACTACTTCAAGCGGCATTTGGTGGATCTAATACAATGTCGTGTCATATTGATATGCTACGCGCAACAAAAACTGTTGCAACAACTAGCTGATCAGATCAGATGAGGGCTCACTCGGCAGTGATGTGGAACCCATCACCCGTGCATGTACCGGAGCTTAAGGTTGCATGCAGCTTGGAATGAATTGAAGCATCGCTACGTTGCGACGAACGAGTAGCTAGGTTGGATCTAGAGTATGCGTGTTTGTCAGGCTAGCAGGCGGCTGCGTCTTTCGTGTTGGCAGTGCCGTTGTAGGTGCAGCCTTCCTGAGTGCACTGCCAAAGAAAGCTTCTTTTGGTCTGTTGCTTAGCTCTGGAAGGTCCTGAGTCCTGGCGAAGGAGAACAAATGCCGGTGCTGGTGGTTTGCTTGCGATGAACCTTTGCTTGTTTGCTTTAGTATTGATGATCACCTGATTTGATCCATTATATACTTATCTCAACACTGGTTTCGATTATAGTACTTAAAAGGTAACTATACATACGGTGCATGGAACGAGTTTCATTACGTCGCAGTGTTAGACCTATGTAGCAAATGCCATATTCAGTGTTAGAGACCTAGGTAGCAAATGCCCTATTCTCTTCTTCCTCCCATCTATTCCATCCGCTGGACCTAAACCTCACCACCATTCGACCTCTCTCCCCTATTACACTGACACATTCTTATCCTCCCAACTATTAGGATAAGTGATTTAGTAACACGCATGAGCGGAAATTTGTTGTGCTTTGTAGTCCATTGAACTAGAATACCAGCTAGGAAACTAAACTCTAGTAAATGTCTTTTGTGCTACGATTACCTTCGCCCTGTTTGTTTGGCTTATAAGCCGTACTTTTTCAGCCAACGAATAGTATTTTTCTCTTACAACAAATCAGCCAACGGTACTTTCAGCCATGGCTTATCAGCCAAGCGAACAGGGCAATAACACGTGCACGTACCAGACTGAAAGAGAAAAGGGTTGGCCCACCTAATAGAGCGTTACCCGACAACCAATAAAAAGTAGTTTTTTACTTAACGAACCTACCAAAGTGTCATTTTGGTGTCGCAAAAGCAGACATGATGAACAATCAACCGACATAAACCTATGAGTGTGGCGGTTGTTCTGCAAATCATATAAACACGTGCACTGCATGCGCAACGACTCTTGTAAGTTATTTACGAAATATTTTGATAATTTATTTTTTATATTACCTTGGTGGCAAGCGGTAACACTTATATCTAGCTTGCCATGCACGCGGTCTCCTTTAATATCTCATTCACCTCTAGTATTTGCCTTTACGTGTGCGTGCACACGCGCACAGTGCGCGCTTGGTAGATCTCTCTTCTTCAAAATGGACTAGGAGACCGTGAAGCCACTATTTTTGGGCTTCACCGGCTCCAACTCCTTCACGTACTATATATAGAAGTCGGAACTATTTGGAGCCCCGTCAAAAATAGCCTTAATCATACCTCATTTGCTTCATACATATAAGTTGATTTGTTTGATCGAAGGATTGCTCTTATGCCACATCACAAATACTGCACAGTTTTGTTTCCTTCTCACCAACTTCGCCACAAAGTTTATCAAGATTTTGCATTCCGTCCCAGTTGTACAGCATGGCCAAGCATTAGTAGGTGTACTACCTTTTTTATTTCAAAACAGAAAATGTCCTCTACGTGACGTGATGTCGTGCCATGATGCAACAAAACTGTTGCGTTCCAAGCAGCAAGAAAAGGGCCCGCCTGTCCAGTGCGCAGAACACGTGTACGGCCGGATATGACCGCTTCATCAGTTTCTTCTTGGTTGCCTTTTGTTTTGGCAGCCGGAAAACCTGCTGGTCCGATCGGTTGCTCGTCTTTTACCAAGAATCGGCCGGGATGCCGGCTGGTGGTGTGCTTTGCGTGTGGTAAGCCATTGCCAATTGTCGACTTGCGTTGCTTAACTATTTGGTTAATATAATCCTGGATTAATCCGGCTTGGGCTTTGGCGCACCCTTGATTAATTTGGTGAACAATAATTGCTTGCTAAGATCACCACATAATTATCTAGACAGTATTCATTTGATGAACCAAATTAAATTCCTTCTGTTGAACCTTAAAATTATTACTATCCTTTGATATCCTCTAGGCACATTATTCCTGCCCTCCAAAGCGACATGTACTTTTATAGCTAGATTAATAACTAAAATGCCTACTCTCTCCATTTCAAAAAAGAGCATCACTATGAGATTCATGCCGGTCAAACTTTCTTAAGTTTGACTAGGTTTATAGAAATTATTAGCCTAAATAAATTTATTATGAAAATACATTCAGAAATTCATCTATAAGACATATTTTTATCTATAAATATTAGCATTTTGCAAGTATTAGCATTTTCTCCAAATATTAGGAAATAAGTTTATTGTCTCCAAATATTACCATTTTCTCGGTGCCATATACTTGGTTTCTCAATATATTCATTTCTATCCATAAGACGCTCCCATTTGCATGTGCAATATCGTGTACAAGATTTCCTTCACAAACACGAGTTGAGGTCGATCTGTTTGGTTGTAGCATGGCACAGATGACGTCAAAAATACTTGGCACAATTTTGGAATTTTCTTTTCGATCTCTCAGCGCCTTTGCCACAAAGTTTGTCTATTAACATATAGCCATAAGGTGTGCGTACGTGTACACTACTCTTTTTGTAAAACAAATTTTGTACGCGATGTCGTCGTGTCATGTTGCATGCGGCAACAAATACAAATACAGTTGCATTTGCATTATCTGGCGTGATTAGGACTCGCTCAGCAGTGACGTGGAAATGTGGAATCCATGCTTGGATGGATGTACATGTACTCCATCAGAACTGGTAGGAGCAGAAGCAGACTGATCCAAAGGAAGCGCTGCGGCTGCGACTGCGGGCGCCGACGGCCGGGCAAAGGCTTCCGTGCACAGAAACAGATCGAAATGCTTGTACAGCCACCTGTCTGGCGCATCGGTAATCGGTTTCTACTTGGCTGCCCTTCTTTTGTTTTCGCAATCACAGGTCACAGCCGGGAAAAGCTGCTCCGATCCCCATCTTTTTCAGGGAGAAACAAGGAACAGGCTTTTACAGGTGTGCCATTAAAAAAGTTTGTAATTATACACAGGCTATTAAAAAAGTTGACCGCACACATATGCCACCGTTCTGAACTTCTTTGTTCTCCAAGCCATTCCGTCTGTTTTTCTACTTAACGGTGTCAAACCGACAGGTGAAATGACCATTTTACCCTACGGTGGGGTCCATTTGTCAGCCACACAAACTCTCTTTTTCTCTCTCTTTCTCTTACGCCTCCGTTCCGCGCTCCCCGTGCTCCTGCTCGTCGTCACGGCGCAGGCGGTGTGCTGCTGCTTCCCCTTCGCGGTGGTGGAGCTCGTCGTGCTCGCGGCCGTGGGCGAGGTGTAGGCGCGCCTCCCGTGCCGCCACGGCCAAGAAGGAGATGGCGGGGATGGACAGGGTGAGCAAAGGGGAGCTGCAACAGCCGAGGGCGGAGCTCCCCCGAGCACAAAGGCGCTCGTGCACGGCGTGGAGGCCTCCCGCTCCTGCCCGGCCGAGCCCTCGGTGGTGGTGACGGCGCGGTGGTGGAGCTCGTGCACCAGCGTGAGGCAGGAGCTCACCGCCGCGTGCGACACAGCGCCCGACGCCGCGTCGTACGCGGAGAGCAGCACCACGCACGCGCCGCATCCACCTGCAGAAATGGGTCGTCAAGCTCAAATCGCGGAACGAAACAGAAGAGCGTGGGGGAGGGAGGGAGGGAGAGAGGAGGAGGAGTTCGGGGTGGCATGCCTTCGCCGCAGCCAAACTTGGGCCCGGTGAAGCGGGTGCGGGTGCGGAGGAACTCGAGGAGGGTGGCGCCGGGGTCCACGTCACCCTCGCGGAGCTCCACCCGCTCGCCGTTCACGGCGAAGACCACCGCCGCTGACGCTGAGGAAGGAGCGGGCGCGGTTGAAGGCGAAGCAGCCATCGCGGCGCGGAGAGGTGCGCTGTGTGGGCGCGTGCGTGTCGGAACCCGATTCCCATCTGGGCGGCGCCACCAAGAATGGGCAAGCAGCAGCAGCTCGTGGAGCCCCATGACGACTTGACGAGGCGGAGCTTCTTCTCGCGGTGGCCGGAGCCGGAGGCGGGTGCGCCATCGTCCCCGTCCGCGGAGCTGACGCTCCAACGGTTGGAGCTTCGCCCCTAGGGCTGCTGCTACTGCTGCTCTAGGCAGTGAAGCTCTGGCCCGCCAGCTCCGCCTGCCGTGGCGTGCACCATGGCCACGTGGGAGCTCCGTCCGCCATGGCAGCGCGGGAGCTCGAGGCGGAGGAGCTCCGCCCCGGCCGCCGCAGGCGCGCGCGGGCGAGCTCCGCCCCGGCCAGCCACAGGCGCGGGCGAGCTCCGCCGGGGGTGCGCGCGGAGAAGAGAGATAAGGTCGAGTTTGAGAGAGAGAGAGGATAGGGATGAAAGGTGTATTATGGATTTTTTGACTGACCTGACCCACTTGTCAGGACTCCCAAACGGTGAAAAATGAACGGAATGCGGATGGAATGGCTTGGAAAGCAAAGAAGTTCAGAACGATGACATATGTGTGCGGTCAACTTTTTAAATGGCCTGTGTGTAATTACAAACTTTTTAATGGCACACATGTAAAAGCCTCAACAAGGAACGGCCGCCGCACCGCCCGTTGCTGCTTTCTTTGCGTGTAGTGAGCCTTGCCTTGCCCGTGCCCCCCCCCCCCCCCCCCCCCCCCACCCCATCCTCCTTGCATTGGGTTTTGGTTCCTTTGAATCGTTTGGTGATAAAAAAAATGTATATCAAGATTGACACGTACTCCATCCGTCTCAAAAATAAAGATACAATTCTTGTTTTGTATTGAAGAGTTGAAGTTAGACTGAATTTATAAAAAAAAATACTAGTATTGATTATAATGAATAGGTACCATTGATTATACTGAATAGGTACCATTAGATTAAAAAAAATACTAGCATTGATTTTTGTAGTATATTTGTTTAGAATCATAAATATTAATAATATTCTCTATAAACTTAACTGGACTTATGAAAGTTTGATTCAATACAAGCCTAATATTACATCATTTTTGGGACGGATGTAGCATTTGTCTAGCATACACGCATTGTATTAGTAAAACTTTTTTTTTGTCCCACCCACATACTTTGCCACGTTGAGATGTAAGAGGCTCTACAGGTCTTCAGCATCCGTTCATAGTTTGTACAATAATACTAATCTATCTATAGTCGGCCTACTTTCACACGTTATTATTATTTTATTATATTATTACTGGAAAGATAGCATGAACACTACTGTACAAAATTATGAAGAGAGGTATCGTAGATCAACAATAGGTTTATTATTAATAAAAATGTGTTTTGGAAAAAGAATCCACATTCATTACTTATTATATGTTTCATATAGTAAAATAGAAATAGAGGAAAGGACCATCCCGTCTCATCTTGCCTAGCAACATGTAGTTAGTTCATCACGGACACGGTAGAGAACTGAAGCAGTGAAATACTGAAATCCATCCCCACCCTCCATTAATTCTCCAGAAAGTAGTAGAAGAAAAAACAACCGGTAGAAACTAGAAAGAATGAAGAAAGAGACTGCATGCGACGGCGAGGGAGCAAAAGAGAGAGAGGGATCGTTCTGTTCACGGTTTGGAGACGAGGGGAAGGGTACATGATTGAAATGAATTCCTGCTGTGCTGAATCCCTCGTCCCTCGAGCGTGCACAAGAGCAACGCAACGCGGCATCTCCCAATTACAAGCTCTCACGCATCCTGTGACGCTGCCGGACAGCCAGACGCAGCGCAGCGCAGCGCAAGCCAAGGGAATGTAAACCCGCGGGAGCATACCATACCAGCGCTGGGAGAGAGAACAGTGAAGAAAAAAAGGCAAAAGGATTGCCCTGTCTACCACGGTCCACGGCTCACGGGTGTTGTTTTCTTTTCTGCAGAGCGAGAGAAGAAGAATTCGTCGCAAAAAAAAAGCGAGAGAAGAATTGATTCGTGGCTTCCGTCTTGTGGGTTCGTCAGATGGCAGCAGTACTACCTCGTTCTAAAGAAAAGTTCATTTCAAATTTAGATTGAGCCAGAATTTTCAAATCTAATTGAATTTATGAAAAAAAAATTATCAACTTTTGTATCGTTAAATAGATTTATTATAAAAATATATTCAATGATTTATCTACTGATATTTCTTACACATCATAATAAGTATTATTACGTATCAGTATTATTATGTATCATAAATATTGGTCTCTTTTTATAAATCTAATTAAATTTAAGATTTATTTGTTCAGAGAAACAAGAAAAAATTGATAGAAGAACATGTCGAACGGTTGGAAAGGATTTTACCGTGAATTGATGAATGCATAATACTATAATAATATATCTGCTGTTGGGATTTTGTTTATTTTTTATTAATGAGCGGTTCATCCAGCTTTGTAAGGATGGGAACTACAGCTACTACTATTGCAGTAACGCAGGTGTTACCAGTAGCGAAGGTTACTAATCCCTAGGAGAGATAGGTGTTTACTGGCAGTGGTAGTTCAGTTGCAGCTTTCTCCATTTTTTATTTTTAAATGGCCACCATCAGTGAGACACTGCTTGCAGATATATAGTACCTTTATTTTTTTTCATAACATGCATATAAATTATATAAAGATAAATTATCACTACATCATCTTCAAATTAGGTGTACAGAGCAAACCAAAACCAGATACACCAACATGTATCCATACACTCCTATACGTATCGCAAACCTGGAGATAAGAAAATGTTCCGTCTATCCAAAAAAGAGTCGTTTAGGGTGTATATTGGTGTGTGACACCTTTGATTTGAGTGGCCACTTGCAGATGAGAGATGCATGTATACAACATGCAGTAGACGTGTCCATTTGCACCTTTACGATTAGATCCTCATCGTCGTTTATGAGCTAAACCAGCATTACCACCACATAAACACACACTGCACAGCACAGTGCACAGTGCAGAGACACGAACGAATCTGGACTTCTGGAGCCACCAGACCAAACCGCGCGATCCCAGAGACACACAGCTGCAGCGCTAGTAGCCAACGCCAACCGTACCCGACGACGACGGCGAGGGGTGGCCTGTAGCGTGCTGGCGAGGGAATGAGCAGGCAACATGGGCACGACCGGGCGATGGATTGGGTGAATGCCCGGCGACGGAAGCTATGAAAGGGAAGCTGGGGGAATAAATAAGCGGAAAGGCGAGCGGCACTCCCAGGCTTCCCGTGACGGCCCTAAACCCATTTTGACCCCTCTCCCTCTCCAGCAAAGGCGAAAGGGCGATTAATTCTTGCTAGCTAGCCCACCTAATCGGCGTACAAGGACGCCTCACCAATCGCCGCCGGCCAGCCGAGTCGCCGGCTTCCCTCCTCGCCATGCAACCGGCCATGGCTGGATCCCATTGAAACCGAACCAAATAGCACGAGGCCGCTGTCGGGTTGAGATCTTGGTGCTCAGGGTCTAGCTGGAACAAGCGCCGGCTCCGTCTGGAGAGTTGCACATCATGTCTTGGTCGTGAAAACCAAGGGTGAGAATGAATGGGAATACTGGATGCAGCTAGGCACGCAGGGCGGCGGTATGTTTCTGCATGTGTCGTCCGTGCATGCAAATCTTGGCTGGGTACTGCTCTGCTGCGTGTTTGGTAATGAGGGCATGTGACGAGCGAAAGGGACGGGCAGCGCGAACAGCCAGCGTTTAGCGTACCTGCCGTGTTGGAGCAGCGAACCACGAACCAGGGCTTGAGATCCGATGGTGAGTTGTGACCTGATCGTGATCAACCAGGCGCAAACATGTCACAAAACAAATGGGAACAGACAGAGACCGCAGGTGTATGTATGTATGTATGTATGAACAAATGCCTAATACAGACAGCAGAACTAACCTTGTAGTGTGGCACTTCCAACTGCGAGGAAAGGGAGTAGCACAGGAACACAAAAATGTTACATCTTTTGCTTGATGATGAAGACCAACCATGAAACAGAGAATGCAGTATTGAAGAGTGATGGTTTTAAGATTTTAAAACTTCACAGCCACCAGCACAAAACTCGTACTATCCAGATAATTGTACAAAATCATGTCGTTCATTTGTTGCAGGAACACGCACGTTCCTTGGTGCGGAGAAGTTGAGCTCGACAGCAGAGAATAAACAAGGTGGGATAATCACAAAATTCACAATTGCTGGAAGTGAGGTCGTCGTTGTCATCGGTTCTCTTGCCAACGCAAAGCTAGTACACATTTCACAAAGCTATTTTAATTTTAATAACAGAAGAATGGCTTGCACATGCACTACACAGACTCATCGGAATTTGGACAAAGTCCATCGCTCACACCCCAAGCTCGGAGCACTATTCTGTGACTGATACCTGATGATGCAACGGGCCGAGACCTGCTGGGAACCGATGTTCCCGTTTCTCCAAAACTGGGATGATACACAGCCATGGAAAATTCTCAAATTCTTACTGATTCTCCATCGCCAAAGAAGCTTGATCTATATCTGCTCGCGAGCCCTCCCACAATTGCTGCTCTATGCCCAATTTCCTGAGCTCTGTTAGACCCCTCTCCACTGCAGTCATAAAATTGACAGAACCGCAGTCAGAAGACAATGTAAAAGATGCCACCTTGGACCAGAACAACTGATCTGATGCAAGAAGCCAAGAAAAAACAACAAATAGACAGCATGTATAGAAGGGTGTGTTTCGCAGAGCAATCTTTAGCTAGTGTATGCATAAAGACATCTAAAACAATCTTTTGGCTTGCACTTTCAATAGCAATAAGACTGCCCGATCATTCTTTGGGGTCAAATGCTCAAAAGGAACTGTGGAGACTTAAGTCCACTCATGCGCCTCAAAAAAAAAAAGATTTAAGTCCACCCTATGAGCATCATGATGATCAGTAAATTTAACAGCAAGATCTGCCAATAGTTAATTAGTTTAGTAACTAGTAACATGCAAGCATCATACCATCTATAGCGTCATGAGAATTTGGAGCTTGTGCGTTGCGACCAATCCAAAACTGAAGCCGGTCATCAGCAATATCTTCCTCAACACCATAAGTTTTGGCTCTTCTCCAGAAGTATATAAGCCATGCCTGAATTTAGGGCGAATCTCGTAAATCATGTTTAATAATAATGGAAGAATTGCAGAGTTCACATGGCTGAAGATTTACCTGCTTAAAGCTAACATCTTCAGCCTCTTCTGGGCTAAGATCTGCAAAATGAAGAAATAGTCTCAGTTTTGAATCCAAGCCATACAAACCTGACTGAAATGCTTCTGAATGCATGTAGTGAAATACAGTAAAAGTGGAATTTCACGGAAATCCTATTAGACAAGGTGGAGGAAGTAGTACCAAATGCCTCCAAGTATTTAGGTTCACCAGGTGATTTGAAATCTGAAAAAAAAAAGTAGAAAACAAAAGAATCCAGAACTTGATTAGTTACTAACTCTGCAAGCAAGCGAATAGATGCATTTAAAAGTAAAATTCCCCCCTGAAAAGAAAATCAAATGCATGCATTTGTAGATGGCATCACAGAACCCTACAGTCAGTATTTGTTTCATACTTTCATGAGATAGTTACTATCATGTAGCATTACAGTGTTCGTGAGATAGTATTTGGAAGAACACAATGCAAATATGCAAATGGATTTGGATGTTGCAAACACATAATTAAGTCAAAACTTGCCATGAGACGTGTAACAGACGATAACTGATACATCAAATTTCATTAATCTCGCACAACAGATGTTTTTTGAAGAAAAAAAAAGATGAAAGAAAACTATATTGCAAATGAAAGGGAACTAATCTGAAGCCCAACCATAAACTTAGTGCCATTAAAATTTTACTATAGCAATGAAGCAATTATAATTTCACTGGAATGAAGAGAAAAAAATATAACAAAAACAGCAAACCTGATGTGAACTGACGAACTATGCTAGGTCTGCGATGTTGGCCAAGTGCAACTACAACAGCATCTTCCACCTACATGACAATAACAGGAATTTGGGTTTAACATGCTAGAGTAGCCAGCCAATAATTACAAATGGTGAGAAAGTGTGCAATAGTATAATGGCAAAATAGCCCTTGTTGCCTTTGTGATTCACTGATTTGTCCAACTTTTAAATAGCCTTTGTATAAAAAAAAAAAGGGTTACTTTGAGCAGTAGGAAGTCCAACCAAGTCCTTCCAACTTTCAGCAGAAGCAAAACAGAACCAGCATGTTAAGTTTTACATTTGGAATTTTGGATATTACGATAACCTACCAACAGTTTCAGAATATTAGGAGAGTTTATGTCTTCCCTCATGGTTTTTCTTACGCAGGAGGTTGCCTCTACATTTGAGTAACAGCTACCGCAACATTGCCTTGGAGAAATCTAGAAACAAAAGGAAGTGAATGTAACACCTTCAATGAAGAAAGCTCTCTAAGGCCCATTTCAACTGAAAGCATGCTCTCTATATTGCCTTCTCCCATTACATCACTCATTTCTCGTGCAAGTTTATTTCTGCCCTGACCATTTTCACCTGCATGAACAAATTTCAAGCCATTATTTAATTGGGGTGCATGGAATAAATTAAGATCTACAACTTAAGTATTATAAGGATGCAAACTTGCCTTGTTTTCGAGGCTCCTCCTTAGCTTTTTGACCAGCAGAAAGAACAACCTCGAGAGGAAGAGGAGCCAATGATGACCAATGTTCATATTTTGATACCGCAATTTCGGGATACACACCTTGAAGTTGATTAATCAATCATCAGATAATCATGAATAAGGTGGGAAACAAAACATCAGCAGTTAAGTGCCCCTGATAAAGGCATACTGCACATTTTTTAGACAAGGCCCAATTGCTTTTCGGTTGCCAATCCTAGACATGGGCCAGCCAAACCATACACGTACAGTACTAAAGACAGCCAGGTTAGCTAAGGTTTAGTGTGAAGATTAAGCATGAGCATTGAGAGACAAGCTATGCCATTACATTGCACAGTAATTACATAAAATGTTGTATCTTGCTCTATACTAAGAACAGTTATCTTTTGCTGATGTCCATATAATAACATCATCAGTGGATGAGCGGCTAGAAGACCCATAACATGGTATCTTGTTGAAATTCATCCAATAAAGTAAATCACAGTAAATAAGCTATTTAGCTGCCTTTGAAGAGAGAAAAATAAAAAATGAATAGTGCATGTGCAAATGGAATGCTTCTCATCAATAGTACCACACAAGCACCTCCTTTCTAAATGTCTAGTGACTAGTCAGTATAATCAAAAAAATGTTCAAGACTTTTCCATTAAGATTTATCAAGCAACTTACCATATTGAACTGCTAAGCCCCAATAGCGTGCAAGCCAGCACCTTTTTAGGACAACCTCCTCCTACAAAGTTCTAACTAGATTAAAATCCATGTCATTAAAACAAAAGGAGGATTGAGCAGTAATCAGGCTAACCATTTCTTCTTGAGTTAAGACCATTCTCTGAGTCATAGATCGGAGAGCCTTCGTTTCAGACTCTGCCTCCTTTAGCTGGTCCATTGCTGATGCAACCTCTTCTTTGGCAGACTATTCAAACGTGTAAGTGAACAATAGGAGTCCAATAAAGCAGCATATACAACAAAGATTTGGACATTAAAATTTGTCAGAAGTATATTTACCTCAAGTTCTTGCCTTAATGTTGTTACTTCCCCATCTCTACCATCCTTTGATTCTCTTGCAGCTTTTAGTGCGGCCTGAGGATGAATGAAGTATTGATAAAGAGTTACAAAATTAGCATCAAAGTGCGGTTAAGGGATAAGTAAGTTTATATGCGGCTATTTAGTTTGTAACAGCTTTTAAAATATATATTCATGCGCTTTCATAGTATATCATTTCAGGAAACTTCGAAGCACTAAGTATTTAGCATGAACAATTGAACATAATATATTTAGTGACAACACAAAGTGTAAAGACTGAAATTGAAGTTCCGCACAGGAATTATCGTCATTTTAACATTAAACAACATTTAAGATCTAACAGTTGAGAAAATATGCATCTAAATATTGGCTAAACGAGCAGTATGATAACATATGAATGACAGCAACCTATAGCAGAACACAAGAAGAAAACTAACCTCCCTCTGCTTAAGTGCTGCTTCCTTCCTGCCAGTATGCATGCGCATGTTTGTCATGACCAGTAGTGGATTTATAAAACATGTGCATTCAAACACAGAACAAACCTGCTCAAGAGACGAGCTTCTAATGATACTCCTTCTCCAAGAGCAGCTACCTGTATAACAATAAATTATGATATAAGCAAGCATGCATATAGTCACTACACAAGAAGCAATTATTTCATGGATATAAAACCCTACACAGCATGGAAAGGCCAAATTCTTCCAGTATTTTAAGGTTCAGGTTCAATTACATTAGAGATAGACTCAGACCACATCTTACAAATGAGCAAAGGTATCTCAGTGAAGCAAACAAATCACAACAACAACATAGCCTTTCAGTCCCAAGCAAGTTGGGGTAGGCTAGAGTTGAAACCCACCAAGAGCCCCAAGTCACGGTACAGACACTTCAATAGCTGCTTTCCAAGCACTCCTATTCAAACATAGATCTCTAGGTATATCCAAAGCTTTCAAATCTCTTTTTATTGCCTCCCCCCATGTCAATTTCGGTCTACCACTACCTCTCCTCATATTATTAGCTTGGCTTAGGACTCCACAATCCACTGGTGCCTCTGGAAGTCTCCTTTGGACATGGCCAAACCACCTCAACCGATGTTGGACAAGCTTTTCTTCAATTGGTGCTACCTTCAGGCGATCACGTATATCATCGTTCCGAATTCGATCCATTCTTGTGTGACCGCAAATCCATCGCAACATACGCATTTCTGCAACACTCAGTTGTTGAACATGTCGAATCTTTGTAGGCCAACATTCTGCTCCATACAACATAGCCGGTCTAATCGTCGTTCTATAGAACTTGCCTTTTGGCTTTTGTGGTACCCTAAGCTTGTCGCCACTTGATCCACCCTGCTTTGATTCTATGGCTAACGTCCAATATCTCCATCCCTCTGTAGCATCGATCCCAAATACCGAAAGATATCCTTCTTAGGCACTACTTGACCTTCCAAACTCACATCTCCCTCCTCCTGCACAACTCCGCCAAAGTCGCATCTCATGTATTCGGTTTTAGTTCTGTTAAATCTAAAACCTTTAGACTTAAAGGTCTGCCGCCATAACTCTAGTTTCCTATTTACAACCGTCTGGCTTTCGTCCACTAACACTACATCATCAGCGAACAACATACACCAAGGGATATCCCCTTGTATGTTCCTGGTAACCTCATCCATTACCAATGCAAAGAGATACGGGCTTAAGGCTGACCCTTGATGAAGTCCAGTTTTAATCGGGAAGTAATTTGTGTTATCATCGTTTGTTCGAACACTAGTCACAACATTGTTGTACATGTCCTTGATGAGGGTCACGTACTTTGATGGGACTTTTATGTTTGTCCAAAGACCACCACATAACATTTCTTGGTATCTTGTCATAAGCCTTCTAAGTTCATGAAAACCAAATGGAGGTCCTTCTTCTGCTCTCTAAACTGCTAGATAACCTGTCTTATTAAGAAGATTGCTTCTGTGGTTGACCTTCCGGGCATGAAACCAAATTGGTTTGTTGATATCTGCGTTGTTCCTCACAGGCGCTGCTCGATGACTGTCTCACATAACTTCATAGTGTGGCTCATCAACTTAATTCCCCGATAATTAGTACAACTTTGGATATCTGTCTTGTTCTTGTAGATTGGTACCAATATGCTTCTTCTCCACTCCTCAGGCATCTTGTTCGATCGAAAGATATTGTTGAACATCTTGGTTAGCCATACTATAGCTATATCCCCGAGACATCTCCACACCTTGATTGGGATACCATTAGGGTCCATCGCTGATATTGTTGAACATCTTGGTTAGCCATACTATAGCTATATCCCCGAGACATCTCCACACCTTGATTGGGATACCATCAGGGTCCATCGCTTTGCCCCCTTTCATCCTTTTCAAGGCTTCTATGACCTCCGATTCTTGAATCCTCCGCACAAAGCGCCTGTTAGTGTCATCAAACGAGTCGTCTAGCTGAACGGTGGTATTCTCGTTCTCACCATTGAACAATTTATCAAAATACTCTTGCCATCTATGTCTGATCTCATCCTCCTTCACCAAGAGCTGCTCCCTCTCATCGTGAAGCAAGCAAATCCAAAAAAATAACATGTTTTTAGTCGATCTTATCTCACCTGTTTCTCAAGCTCCTTGGCTCTAGCTTCAGCTTCCTCACATCTTTCTTCAGCAAGTCGCAACTGTCAATCAAGAATAAGAAATAATTTAGTGAAGCACCACATAGAAACACTGCCTACATTGCACTGTATATTAATGGTATTGCTGTTTCACCTTTTCTAGAACACTTTCATTCTCCTCTTGTAGCATATCAAGCTGTATAACAGTATAGCATTAGTCTTTGACACAGATATACATTCTCAAGTATTTGATGTTACAGTCACAACCCCTAAGGACCCCTTTGGAACGCAGGAATTTCACAGGAATTGTATAGGAATTCCATAGGATTTAGTTCATTTTTTCACAGGAAAAACGTAGGAATGTGAAAAAATCCCACGTTCCAAAGGGGGCCTAACAGTTAATAAGAAAAACTGAGCAAAAAAAAAATAAGTGACATCTTCAGAGAAAAAGGAACACCTCATCTTGAACCGTGGATGCCTCTCTTTTTAGTCCCAATTCTCTTGAGTTATGAAGCCCCGCATCAAATCTAAAGAGAAAATGAGGGTTGAATCACTATGTTTCCCTTGTTTCTTTCAAAAATAAAGAAAAAAGTTGAAAAGAAAACAAAGCTATAAGTAGCAATTGATAATGCAACAACATTTAATCCCAGTTTCCATTGTAACAAAACCAATGCAGCACTCGCTGTAACATATAGAAAAGGTGTTTATCTGGCATCCATCCCAAAAAGAGTGTATTTCTAATTTTTTCCTAGGTCAAACTATCCTAAGTTTGACCAAGTTTATAGAGAAGACTATCAAGATTTAAGACACCAAATAAGTATCATTAGATCTATCATGAAATATATGTTCATAGTATACCTATTTGGTGTCATAATTTTGATAATCTTACCAATAACCTTGGTCAAAATTTAGATATTTTGACTTAGGAAAAAACTAGAAATGCACTTTTGGGGGACAGAGTAAGACAATTTTCACCAGAAGATCTAATCTAGTACCTGAATTCCCAATTTAGTTGAGAGAGATTTCAGTCACACTGTGACACTGTAGCAATCATGCAAATCATCCTATAGATAAAACATCAGGAGCTTACTGCTGCAACTGTACACAGTGGACAGAAATCTTTTTGTTATTTCAAATTTATGCTACTGGTGTCATTCTTTTAAAAAAAACCACTGTGACATTTCTTTGTTTGTTTATTTTTTTTCAGGTTAATTTATGGGCAATGTTGTTTGACCATATCTTATTGGGGACAATGCTTACATTGATGCAACTATACATAAATGCTAATTCAGACTAAACCCGTAGCAAGAGCTGACAGATGCAGTAAGTTAGTGGCATACTAGCATCACTTCTTCCAAAGAGTGGTACAACAAGTAATTTCACTTAGTTTTGCAGCATTTGCTGGGACACTGGTACCACTGATCATGCAATAATTTAGACTAGTCTATTTTTAGCATACAACTTATATTCCACGTCTTTGAGAGGGAAATGTAACAAGTGTACCTTTTCGGCCGAGTGTGATCCACTGGAGGCTCCACAGCCACAGGTGGAATAGGGGATGGGGTTCGCAGTGTCGTGTTGGTTTTGATCGGTGGCACCACTGTGGTGGTCGGTCGTGATGAAACAGCTGGCCTGCCTGCCGACGATGAGCGGACGGTAGGAGGTGGCTCTACAATGTTCCGACCTAACTAATGAAAACATGAGGAGATCAAATTAGCAGAAAGCCACAGAACAGAGTTGGGAAATTGAGTAGAGCTGAAAGTCCGAGACACTAACACACTGCACTGATCAATTTCCCCCCAATTCTAACTCTAAACGATTTAACAAGCATTACTAGAAGGTGATCTAGCACTAGCGAGTGGGAACTATCTTCATTTGCAAATTCATCCAATCATGGACGGTTTCGTAACAATTTGACCTCAGTTTGACCAATTTGGACTAGTTTGCCCATAGCAGCATCCCAGAACGGGCGTTCCCTAAGCAGAGAAGCAGCATCAATGGCGACGAGCAAGGGATCCGGAAGCAAAATACCGCAGGGGAGGGAGATCTCGCGGAGCGCCCAAGCAGGGACACGCCGTTGCTGCCGTGCGCTACCCTGCCACTTCCGAACCTCCCAGGTGGCGGCGGCGGGTGGTCGGCGGCGTAGTCGTCGTCGTCGTCGTCGTCGCCGGCGGCCGCGGCGGCGTTCTGCGAGGCCATGACCTGCGCGAGCCTCGCTGCCGCGGCGCGCGCGGCGACGTTCTGCGTGCGGCGGACGTTGGAGATGCCGGCCGCGCCCGCGGCGGAGGAGGTGGAGGAGGAGCGGTGGTGCGAGGGGGAGACGCCGCCGGGGGAGGAGGAGCCCGTGCTGCTGCCGCTCCGCTGCCGCCCGTAGACGGGGCTCCCCGCCCGGAGACGGTCCATGCTGTGGCTCGCCGGTGGGATCTGGGGCCGCCGAGGGGCCGCGGCGCGGAGATGGCGAGGCCGGGGCGAGGGAGAGTGGGAAGGAAGTGGGGGAGAGCACGCTCGCGAGTCGCAACGCCGCTGGAGTTTTCAGTTTTTGCTCTTCTTGCAGTTTGCCCCCTCCTAGTTTATCGATTTTTATTTTCTTTTTTGCAATTCTCTTGCCTGCAAATTTATGTTTGTTCCGTACTTCTTCTTCTTTTGTGCTCTTTTTGGGTGGTTCGATTCATTCCACACGGTCAAATACAGAGAAATCATGATGATTTTTTCTGCCCCTACAAGTCAACTTTAACATTATTGCTATGATGTAGATGTATCCGTGCCTTGTTTCTTGAGAATTACTACTCCTTGGTAACATTGTTTTAAGAGTGAAAACTTATTCATCAACTCGGTTACAATATAGCATCACAACAATACAATGTCATTGAAAATGAAAATTCATTGTTTTTCCTGAGATATCCACCCTTAGCTAATGTCCTCTTGATAAACAGCAACTAGTGCACCAAAATGCATTAAGAAGGCAATTACATATATAACTAAAATAAACGCGCAAAAAGAAGTTGCCAGCAATGAGAGTGAATGGAAGGGCAAGATGGAAAATGGTGAAAAAGGAAAAGGAAAAGGGCTCTAGTGCAAAACAGAATAGCAATTTTTTCTTTTGAGAAAACTGAAAAGCAAAATTCCACGCTGGTTTGCACGTCCCCGTTGCGAGAGCGACGTTCTCTGTGCATGCTGGAGCCTCTCATCCGGTGAGCAGACCAGCCACACCGAACACCTCTCTTTCTCCTCGTCCGCCGTCGATCACCCGATCCGACGGACGTGATTGCATCGGCAGGCAGGCGGCCAGCGCAGAGGATCCGCTGGTGATCATGGGAGGCAAATGCAGATGTTGTTAGTTGGGGGATATATCCTGAGAACTGAGCGCTGCGGTAGCGGCCCAACCTCTAAACTTTGACGTCATGTATTCATGTCTGGGTACAGACTCTAATTGCAATTTACTCCAGTGTATGTTTAGTTAAAAAAAAGTTATGCTGGACTTAAGGCATGTTTATATTAGTTATTAGGGCTAGTTAATAGCTAGTTGGCTAACAACTAGTTGGAGGCTTGGTTAAAAATTTAACACGCCTATTTATCCAAATAGATCCTTACATGTGCAAATTAGTTAGTGTTGACTATAACAACTAGTGAAGTTCATTTGACCGATGAAATTATTGTTGAGTTTGAAAAGCCGCCCCCTCCCCCGACTCAAATATTATAAATCATACATTCTCTAACCTACAACGGGACAAGATATCCTTTGACCATTTTAATTTGTATGGTTTGAGGTCGTTTTTTCATTCATGACAGATGACGTTATTTCTCCAATCGTTTCGCTGTAAAATAAACTTATTGGTCCCTTTATTTTGAATTATAAGTCATTCTGAATTTTCGAGGTATATAACTTTTGCTAGTATCTATAAAGTTATATACCTAAAAATCCAAAATGACAAACAATTTGAAATAGATCGGAGGGAGTACTTTATATAATACGATAGTTTTGTCACAATGAATTTGAACACGTAGTTGTATGGTGCTACTGATCAGGATCTCGCTAAGCTCCTCATGAATTTGAACATGCATGCATGCCCGCCCTTATCTATAGCTTGTTTGTCTCCTCCTCTCTAAAGCTTAAAAGCCACCCAACAACAGTTTTTTTTTGAACAAACACACACATATACAATTAATGAACGTGGTCCAGATTCCAGCTATAGGAGCACTTGGCTTGGCTTCACATCCACTCCAATTGCTTATCGTCGATAGATCCACCCATTTGGTGATGGCCCATGATTGTCAAGGTCACTAGCTAGCTCGCTCACAGGAATTGTACTGTGAAGCACAAGCTGCCCACTAGTGTGGCTTACACGTCTTGCCATTTCTTGCATTGTATCGTCGTCGTCCTGCGAGTGTTGACACCGCGGAATGCGGTTCAAAAAAAAAAGCAGGACTCTCTCTGGCCGTTATGCGTGCTGAGGCATGCATGATCCATAGCACATCGATCAGGAAACCACCGTTTGACTGGCCGACACAAGCACGGGATCGGAAGGGAGGAATGATTGATAGGCTGGTTCGTTGGGAGAGAAAAATATTATTTGGCCGGTATTAAATCGGTTTCTGTTGATTTGTATGGCTGGTTTATTGTGAGAGAAAAATATTGTTCTATGGTTGATTTGTACGAATTAAAACCGACTAAATAGTACAAGCGAACAGAGCCTGTGCATACATGTGTATGAAACAGTGCCGACACGTCGACACGGTGCATGGCCGACGGTGGAGGTAGTATATATGCATGATGAATGCAGACAGTAGCACTCCAGGTCCTTTTTCTCCACTTAGGAGAACACACAGGCTTTATACGAAAAAAGTCTACTTAATTCTCACAATTATTGGTATATTGTCTACTTCACTTCCTCAGGTATAAAATCAGATATTATACCTATTAAACTGCATGGGTGGCTAGTAAGTCAACGAATAATAGAAAAAAAATTTACATAACCTCCTAACATATCAGCAGCTGGCAACATAACCTCTCAACTGTATATCGAACATAATATTGTAGCCCTTAAAGCATCTGATAATGTTCAAATGACACTCCTCCTCTCCCGGGATGGTTTTGTAGAGCCGTTTTGACACCATATCCCGCTACACTGGCATGAGTGCTCATGCTTATGCACAATAGGTCCATAAATCTATTGCCTCCCTCTTGCTATTCTTTCTAGGCTGCACCACCGCTCCACCGACCTTCTATCTCCTGCATCATCTCCCAACACTCTTCGATGGCATTGAGCTCATGCATGGCACCAGTGCCTTGGTCATCTATCCCCTTTGATCACATCCTTCACCCTCTCACTTTCTCTACATATATATATAGCTACTAAAAAAATGAAGAACTAAATGAGAGACTATAAAACAGTGTGATAACGAGTGACTATCAAATGTGCCTTGGCTACCTAAAAATCTTCGTCCTCAAATATATTATCTTGTTCCTCTTGCCTCCAATGGCTACTCCTATGTAGCTGCAGGCTCATTTAATTATGGGGCTATTGCGTTCTTGCCCCTAGTTTGAACCCCAATTATGATTTTATCCTTATTTTCAGCCACTTTATGTTTTTACCCCTACTTTTCCAAAACGAAGGCTCCGTTTACCCCTACTCCGTGAACAGCAGGTAACGGTGTTAAAAAAGTTAACATATGACAAGTTTGCCCTTCCAAATATTGCGTTTTTGCCCCTATTTCAAACCACAATTGTGATTTTACCCCCACTTTCTTCCACTTTGTGTTTTTACCCCTACTTTTCTAAAACGAAGGCTCCGTTTACCCCAATTCTTAACTCAGTTATCTATATCCGGATCAAAGCAACTAAAAATTAACAAAAGGCCTGTAAAAATACAAACTTACCCCTTATCTCTCGATCGTCTCTCTCAGGGTCGTCCCTCTCAACACTAGCAGGTAGTGGGCGGCTGGGTGCGGCGGCGGTGGCGGCGAAAGGGCAGCGTCGGGCCATCGAGCGAGCGCGGCGAGCGGGCGCGTGCGGCCAGGCGGAGGAAGCGGCATGGGCGCGCGCGGCTTAGCCTGACGTGGGCGTGCAACCAGCCATGCGGCTCTGCTTAGCGCGGGCACGAGCAGCTAGGCACGCGGCTCTGCTTGGCGCGGGCGCGCGTGGCTTGGCCGTCGGGCGGGCGCGCGTCTCGTGAAAGCAGCCGACCATGGGTGCGACCAAGCAGCATGGTCAGCTGCTTCCACGAGACGCGCGCCCGCACCAAGCAGAGCTGCGTGCCTGGCTACGCGCCCACGTCAGGCTAAGCCACGCACGCCCGCGCCGCTTCCTCCGCCTGGCCGCACGCGCCCACTCGCCGCGCTCGCTCGACGGCCCGACGCTGCCCTTTCGCCGCCACCGCCGCCGCACCCAGCCGCCCGCTACCTGCTAGCGTTGAGAGGGACGACCCTGAGAGAGATGACCGAGAGATAAGGGGTAAGTTTGTCTTTTTACATGCCTTTTGTTAATTTTTGGTTGCTTTGATCCGGATGTAGATAACTGAGTTAAGAATTGGGGTAAACGGAGCCTTCGTTTTAGAAAAGTCGGGGTAAAAACACAAAGTGGAAGAAAGTGGGGGTAAAATCACAATTGTGGTTTGAAATAGGGGCAAAAACGCAATATTCGGAAGGGCAAACTTGTCATCTGTTAACTTTTTTAACACCGTTACCTGATGTTCACAGAGTAGGGGTAAACGGAGCCTTCATTTTGGAAAAGCAGGGGTAAAAACACAAAGTGGCTGAAAATGGGGGTAAAATCACAATTGGGGTTCAAACTAGGGGCAAGAACGCAATAGCCCCTTTAATTATTGTGACTTGAACCATGATGGTGACCGTCTGTAAGGGGACCATGACATCTAAGAGGGGGTGAATTAGGCAACTTAAAATTCTAATTCAAAATTATGGCCTCTTTTTCTAATCCAAACAAAACCTATGCAAAAGATAAACTATCTAAATATGCAATTACGGTTTTGCTAGTGTATTGCTATCTCTACCGCAAAAAGGAGTAAAACAATCAATGTAAATATGAAAGCTAAAGAGCAAGGTAGAGATATGCAAACTCCCGTCGATGACTCCGGTATTTTTATCGAGGTATCGAGAAGCGCGTAAGCTTCCCCCTAGTCCTTGTTGGAGCCCCTCGCAAGGAATCCCTTGCAAGGGCCAAGCTCCCGGTCGGGTAACTCCGTGGATAGCCTCGGGTCTTCCCCACGCGCAAGTGGGTCTCCGACATGCCTTCCGGTAAGCCTCTTCCAGATCACATGCCACCAGACACGTCCGGTCGTATTTTCGCCGCTCTGGAACCTCTCTGTACTCGATTGGACGCTGTTGTCCTGCGTCCGATTGGTTTACCACCAGCGTCCGGTCACTTGCTGAGTGTGTTGCCGGACTGATGAACAGTGCCATCGGTGCATTCGGTCGATTCACTTGTTCAATGTCCGGTCGCTACTGCTGACGCCTGTTGTTACCGAGCCACTAATCGGAGCATCCGGTCACTTTCTTCCAGCGTCCAGTCCAGCGTCCGATCACCTCTGGGAGCTCGTTTCTTCGCGATCTTGCATACGGCTTGGTTCATATCTTCATATTTGGACTTTGCTTGATATCTTGGGTCTTCTCTTGTGCTCCTAAGGTCTTGCTTGAGGTGTTGATCATTGGATCATCACATCGCATTTGTCCAAGTCACATCTTGCATCCTATTGAACTACAAAACAATCACTTGTAAATTCATTAGCCCAATTTGGTTGTGTTGGTCATCAAACACCAAAATCCAAAGTAAATAGGCCTAGGGTCCATTTTCCTTACAATCTCTCTCTTTTTAGTGATCGATGACAACACGACTAAAACAAGCAAATAATAGAATTTTGAAATTTGAAAACTACCTACTTGCTAGGATGCAATGCAAGGGGCAAGATTATATGATGCTAAAAGATACTACTTGTAAGACTATATAAAAACTTATCTTGCCCTTGCAAATGTCCCCATGTGGTATTATGGATTTAAGCCTTGCTTTCTACAAATTCTCCCCATTACATAGGCTAATTCATAATCCACTATCCTCCTTTTCTCGGACCATTACCACTTATAGACACCATTTGTAGATCATTACCACTTGTAAATGATCTAGCTTTTGGTCCTACTTATTAATGCTTGCTTTTGGTCCTCTAAATTCTTCCCCTTTGGAATCAAACACCGAAAAGGAAGACATTAGTAGCACAAGGGAGGGTCAAACTTTGTGATCCTTTGTGTATAGAGTGAAGTAGATCACAAAATTTGACTATCACATTATATAGATTAAGCTCTCCCTAAATATATGCATACATATGGTAGAAGGGAAAGCATATGCATAATTGGCAAATTATTGCACAAGGGAATTTAATCTATATAATGCATGGAGAAAACATATAAATATCAAAATAAAATCAACATGATGATATTGGTTTAGAAATACCACATATGGAAACCAATTTGATTTCTACCACTTGCAATAGGTGGTTGATATTTGAAGTGTGATGCTTAACTCCGGGGACTCCATTTTCCTTGCAATGAGACTACTACACACATGATAAGCTTGAAAATGTGTTAGTCTCAAAGCATCCAACTTTGTAGAGTAACCACCTCCTAAATTTGTGCATGCAAGTATGGACTACTTGTAGGAATCATGCACATTTGATTTTAGAGTAAAAAATACCACTTGAAAGATGACACCACATAAACATGAGAGTCATTTTCGAAGGCGATATTTGGGAGAGATTATCTATAATTTGGACTTTGGCATATATTAGATGAATAATCGAAAGACAAGCTATGTGCCGTGTTCCTAAACAATTTTTAACCATGTAGGTTTGCTTCAAGGGTTAAGAATGAAACCGAGCAAGCCTACCATATGATATACCTAGTGTATGCATGACAAAAGATGTAAGCATACAAATACAAACCTAGGCATGAAGAGTAACTGTCGATGTTTCACCACCGATAGCCTGCCACGGGGGTATCGGGGCAGTATGTTCGGGCTTCGGCGTATGCTGAACTCGATGGTTAACGCAAGAGACAGTCAATTTATCCTGGTTCAGGCCCTCAATCGTAGATCGAGTAATAACCTTACGTCCAGTCGGTGTTAGCCTTTGCGTTGGATTGATTGTGATGTGTTGTGTTGTACAATTGTCGTCCTCTCGTCCAGGAGCTCTGCCCTCCTTTATATAGTCAGGAGGTCAGAGTTCTAGTCGGTTTATAATGAGAGTTACTAGTAGGATTACTGAATAGTACTACTACTAGGATTATAAGGGAAGAATCCTAGTTAGACTAGATCTTCTTTTTCCTTTGTGGGGTATCCTGTGGGTCTCGTATCGACAAGCCCCCGAGCACTTCATGGTTGAGCTCTGAAAGTCTCGTTTTGCTTTTTCAGGTCTTGATGAGTAGTAACAAACGTCATCCGAGTGCTTTCTGGAGTGAAACCTTGTAGCGCTTCTTGGGACCTTCGAGTGGTGAGTGCTTTTTTGAAGAAAAAGTATGTCCGTTTGGTTGTAGCCCCCGAGCCTCTTGCTATTTGGAACAAGTAGTTGGAGGATCTTGTCTTGAAGTTGCTCTGTTTGAACTCGAATATGGCTCGTTCCGGGTTCTTTTTGTCGTAATGTCTTGAAGTGGTCCGCGTTGAAGAAGTCTTTTGGTGACGTGCGCTTTTTCGAAGAAAAAGGCACTCACTGAGTGTAGCCCCCGAGCCTCTTGCTATTTGGAACAAAAAGTTAGAGGGTCTTGAATCTTTATGTTGTTTGAAAATTTATGTTCTGAAGTAGTTCCTGAGAGTTGGGTTATGTCATCATTTGAGTAGTTTTGCGGCATCTTTTCGAAGCTGCTCTTTAGTCTTGGATTAAACCATCATCCGAGTAGTTTCGCAGCATGCAGCCTCCGAGCTTATTTCCTTGCTGTTTTGTTCCGGAAGAACTCGGATGCGAGGTTTTGGCGTATTCTTTGATAGTCTGCTGTTGTCAGAGGTAGTTGTATGGTGGTGGTTGAGTGTAAATGCCTTTTGTTCATGGGTTGTACTGTGTTGGTATATTCTTCCTAATATGCTTGTCTTCGAGTACTGTTCCCTCTCGCCTGAGTCATCCATTATTGAGTCCCCCTCCCCCTTTTTTTTACTGTGCCCTTTGTTAGGCTTATTTCGTTGGTACTCCTAGTCTATGTGCACCGCTCCTTTGATCTATAAATACTGTCCCGGAGTGCTTGTTTTCATCCATCGGACATTCTGTTTGAACCTTCGTGGTCATGAATATGGTAGTTTGTGAAGTAGAGCAGCCCCCGGGCATATTTTGTAGTTCCTTTGCGTCTTGTCGTAGTTGGAGGAAGTCTTGTGATAGGGATTAGAGGTAGGCTAATCCCGCGACAGCATTGTGCCAGGATGTTCATGGCGGTAGTTGGAGGAAGTCTTATGATGTGGGCTTTGTTCCTTCATCTGGCAGTTCTGGGTTGATCCTCGTCGCCTGTCTTGAGACTGTCCGGTGCAGATCAACACCATATCCAGCATCACATCGGTCTTGGGTAGACAGATGCCCGCCGGCCTTCTCTGCTCCATGTTGCCCTACCGTGCTGCCGATTTCCGCCTTGGATGCACTGCGTTCATCCTTTGAAGAAAACAGTGTAGCTGATGGCGGTTTGTCCTTCCGAGTAGCAATTTGGGACACGTAGTCGTTCTAGAGCCTAGCCGTGTCCGCGTTCCTCTTTGCTACTTTGCTTTTCATGGTGCCGAGTTCATTGGGTCTTGTAAGATTTGTAATCTTCTATTTGTGAAGCCACTTGTAATGGAACAAATCTTGTCTTCTGAGCTATCTTTTACTTTTCTGCTGTGATCCCTGTTCGTTCATAGGATTACCGAGTTCTTTCTTAAATAACCGGGTTCCTTCATTCCTTGTGAGGTAGCCCTTTTTTTCTTCTTGGTTCGACAAGTTGTTCTTGTAGCGATCTGATAGCCCTGCCATGGTGTCGGACGGATAAGTCTGAAATCTGCCCGTTGGTTCGTACCGTTGTGTGGATTTGTGCCCTCCATCGTTTTAGCTGCGTCGGTAAATGGACCGTTGCGTTCTCACACTGTGTTTTAACGGGCCTTGTGGGCCGTTTTTATTACTGAAAAATCTATTTAAAGACCTTTTATCTTCCTTTCCCTTGCTGCCTAGCTCTTGCCTTTAAACCCTAGCTTTCAGAAATCCGCCGCCGTCATCATCGCTGTCACCCGAGCACCATCATCCTAGCTTCCTCTTCCCTAGTGCCTTCTTTGCTTCCGCCAGTTCATGGGAAAGAAGAAAACCGCAAGCAAGTCGCAGGCGACCTTCATGGACGAGGAGTCATCCCTTTCTTTGATCGAAAACTAGGAGTTTGTGGCCATGAGGGCTGCTCAGAAGGTTTGGCCGTCTCCAACAACAAGCGAAGACTAGCTGCACGAGCTCGTTAGCGACGGCTTGATCCAAAGTAAAGTCATTGCTGAATGGAGAGTTCCGGGCGAGCATCGGGTTCCAGCTCCGGGTCCTGGTGAGATTGTCCTCTTCGTTTCCTTTGTCTGCGCCGGACTTTGCCTTCCTGCTTCCGCCTTCCTTCATCAGTTTCTTGGTTATTTCGGGATTAGTCTGAACCATCTAACCCCCAATGCCGTTCTCCATCTTTCTGTTTTCGTTCATCTTTGTGAAGCTTTCCTTGGAATCCCTCCTTCTCTATCTCTTTTTCGCTTTTTCTTTCGTCTGAAACCTCAACCCCGCCGTGAAGAAACCAACGTTCTTGGCGGTTGCGGGATTCAGTTTCGTCAGGGTCTCAAGATTAAGTTTTTTGACTATGACCTGGTCGATTCTGTAAAAGATTGACGTGCCGAGTGGTTTTACGCTGCCAATTTGATCCCTTCCCTTGTCGTCCACTCTGGATCTGGTCCTGTGGTAAATGATCGATGGGACAAGAAACTTGAGTCACCTGCTGAGATTCAAGTGATCCAGCCACTCCTTGATAGGATTAGTATGCTGAAACAGCAGGGTTTGACTGGCTTCGGTATTGTCTCGAGCTTTCTTTGTCGCTGGGTTCAACCTTTGAAAGAGCGGGAGCACCTTGGCTTCGAGTATTCTAGGGCTGAGGATCCTTCACGCATGGTCCTAGCTCTTGAGCTGACCGGTGAGGAGGTACTCAAGCGTCTCCAGAAGATGCTGAAAGGAGTGAGCGTCATTCCTCCTGCTGTCTCTGAGTTCTCAGCTAACAACCCACCCCCAGCTGTGAGTTGTCTATCTTTTTGTTTGAGTACTTTATGTACTCTTGCTACGTCTGTTCTTGCTTAGCTTTTCTTTGTCTCAGTGTTTTATCCTTTTTCGCAGGAGCTTGGACAGAACTTTGTCGACCCAATCCCTCTCGATGTTCTCCCCACCATGGCGGAGACTGGGGATAAACTTGCTGGAACTTCTGCAATTAGTAAGTCTCAAACCTCTACCGCCCTTCCTGGGGTTTCTTCTAGATTTGTTGATGTATATGAAGAATATGTTCCTCGTCTAGTCCCTCGCGGTCCTCGCAGTGTCCCGAAGAGGGGGTGAATGGATGGGTCTTCATCTGGCCTGCCTATCTCCAAGAAGCCTCGCAAACCAAGTACTCCCTCAGGTACTCCAGTTGTTGCTAGCATGCTCTTAGGTGAGCACATTTAATACTCTTTGTTCCTTTATTTTCCTGTTTCTCTCTTGAACCGAGTACTTTTTATCCACTTTTCAGCAGGTGCTCTGGTTTCCTTGGCTGAGGAAGAAGAGGATGATGAAGTACCCCTCATCATGCGACGGTGAGTTGTTTTCCATATTCCTGTTGCATTGAATTTCTCTTCTTTATCTTGACTTTTAGTCTTGAATTTTTTGAAGTAATTGGAGGTCGGGTGTGAGTCCTTCCGAAGCTCCCACGTCGACTTCTTCTGAAGCTCTGGTGTCGAGTTCTTTGGTAGCCTCTGTCCCGAGCTCTACCGCTCCTCCAGTATGGAGTTCTTCCACGGCTCTAGCCCCGGCTTCTTCCACGGCTCCGTTATTGGCTATCTCGCTCCCGTCGCCGGGTGGCGGGGACGTTTTCGCCATCGTGGTTCCCCCTGCGAGGCCTTCTTTTGGCTTCGCGAAGAAGAAAGTGGTCGGGTGAGTAAATTCTGGCTTTTATCTTTTTGGCTTCTATCTTCCTTCTTCTGGTTCTTATCGGTGCTTCCTTTTATCACTTTTTAGTGTTTCGTCTTCTCTCGTTTCTTCATCGACTTCTTCTCTGCCTCCCGCCGTGCCAACGAGTTCCGAGCCTCAGGACTCACAACATTCTGTTGATGAAGTTGCTGCGGGGGCTTCGGAGCTACCTGGCGAAGTTGCGGACTTGGCCGCTCCGGAGGTGACTGTGGCCATCGTGCCGGGTCCTTCTGAGGGTTTGGCTCCAGCTTCCCTAGAGGTTGCTTTGGTCGCTCCTTCTTCGCCCCAGCCAGCCTCTCCTTCCCCTTCTCTTGCTTCTGGCGGTCCCTCTTTTTCCGATGACGTGGTGCAGCAGTTCGATGCCACCCATTGGTTATCGGAGCTGACCACAGCCTGGGGGAGCTTGTCGACCCTCGCGACTTCTTTTGGTGAAAAGCTCCAGGTAGGTTTTACTGCCACTCCTTTTTTGCGTGCTTGTTTTTCTTCTATCCTTACGCCTTGTTTCTCTTTGCCCCTTTTTGCTCAGTCTTTCTCTCGTGATCATTCTGGCTTCTTTTTCTCATCTGAGAATGAGAGAAAGTTGTCTTCTGAGGTGGACGCTCTGAAAGCCGATCTCGACCTTCTCCAGGCTGAGTTGGAGACAGAGCGTCAAATGCACCAAAAGGAGGAGAAGACCCTTCGTGCTTGGGTTGTGGAGACAGAGAAGCAGAGAGACGCCGCGGTGGAGTCTGCGAAGAATGAATGCAAAGGTGCTGTGGGTTCTGCCTGTTTCTTCTTGTATTTTGACTTCTTTTTTCGCTGACTTGTTCTTGGGTGTCTTGTCTAGTTCTTTGAGTTGAGAAGCAGAAGCTCTCGGAGAGTATCGATGAAATGAAGGCTCTTGTCCGCTCTAGTCATAATAAGGCTGAGGAGGTAATTACTCATGCTGAGGAAGAACTCGCCCTTGCTAAGCTGATTAGGCGCGGAGCTGACAGAGATCTTGTGCAGGCCCAAAAAACTATTGAAGGCTTGTCCAGGAAGCTGGCGACGGCTACTGAAAATTGGAACGTTTTGTGGAAATCTTTTCGTTCAGTAGCCGATGTTCTCCGGACTCCAGCGGATGACGGGCAATCTTGGGCGCAGTTCATTCCCCGGATTCCGACTCATTTCCAAGAGTTCGCGAAGAAGTGTGCTCAAGTATGTACCAAGAATGTGCTGGCCCAGGTCTGGGTCCTTGCTCCAGAGGCGCCTCTGTCCAAGATAGCAGAGGAAGCTGAAAGCCAAGAATACCTTGACACCGTTGAGAGGATGGAGCCTGAGGTCGAAGGTTTAGCCAGTAGGGTTGTAGACAGTCTAAATATTGACATTTCCCTTTCTGATGACAATGCCTGATCCGATTGACCATCCCCTTGTAATATTACACTCTTCTTTAAATGAAGATTCTTTATTTTCGTTGATGTATTCTTTGCCTGGGTGTGGTCGAAGTTACTTGACTTGCTGAGTACTTTGTCCTGTTTTCGTCTCTGCTCCGCAAAATAACTCTGTGCGTTATCCTGACGAGACTCCTCGATTTGTCGAGTACTTTTCTTTTCTTTCTCTTTTGTGATCCGTCGAGTGCTTTGTCCATGCTATGACTTGTTAGATGTAAATCTTTGTGTTGATAACCTTTCGTCCGCGCTATGTAAAAACGACTCGGCATAGAATGTTGCCTTGACAAACTTCGGCATCCGAATGCTTTTTTGAGTTGCACTTGTGCTTTTCTGAGGAAAAAGTATTCCTATCTGGATGTAGCCTCCGAGCCTCTTGCTTTTCAGAACGAAGAGCTGGAGGGTCTTTTGAAGTTCAATTTCGGTCGACTAGTTTTAGGTGTTAGCTTTTAGCTACCCTCATTGGTGTGCTCAAGCGTCTTTTCAGCTATTTTGCTGTCGACCGGGATGCTCAGGCATGTTTTCAGCCATTTTGCTTTTTGTTTCGGGTGTTAGCTTTTAGCTACCCTCATCGGCGGGCTCAAGCGTCTTTTCAGCTATTTTGCTCTCGGCCGGGATGCTCAGGCATGTTTTTAGCCATTTTGCTTTTTGTTTCGGGTGTTAGCTTTTAGCTACCCTCATCGGCGGGCTCAAGCGTCTTTTCAGCTATTTTGCTCTCGGCCGGGATGCTCAGGCATGTTTTCAGCCATTTTGCTTTTTGTTTCGGGTGTTAGCTTTTAGCTACCCTCATCGGCGGGCTCAAGCATCTTTTTAGCTATTTTGCTCTCGGCCGGGATGCTCAGGCATGTTTTCAGCCATTTTGCTTTTTGTTTCGGGTGTTAGCTTTTAGCTACCCTCATCGGCGGGCTCAAGCGTCTTTTCAGCTATTTTGCTCTCGGCCGGGATGCTCAGGCATGTTTTCAGCCATTTTGCTTTTTGTTTCTTGAAAACAACTCGTTGGAAATCATGACAAGACATGCTGTGGATGAATATCATCTTTATTGATCATGAATATAAACTAATACATATGTTGTTGAAGAATATTGTCCTTCGTCGATTGTGAACGTTGGTCCCTTGTGGCTTGCATATCTATTTTTTCTTGAGTTGTTTTTACGCGTAGAATCTTCTTAGCTGGCTGATGTGCCATGTATTGCTGACTTCTTTTCCATCTTCGGTTATTAACTTGTATGTGCCTGGTCCGGTGATTTTTGTGACAATGAATGGACCTTCCCATGGACTGAGTAGCTTATGTCGTCCGTCAGTCTTTTGTATCCTTCTTAGCACTAAGTCTCCGACTTGTAGTGATCGAGGATGGGTACTCTTGTTGTAGTGCCGTCTTAAACCTTGTAGGTATCTGGCTGATTGGAGGGTAGCGTTTACTCTGACTTCTTCTGAGCTGTCGAGTTCTAATCTTCTTATGTGTTCTGCTTCTCCTTCATCATATTGTTCTATCTTTAGTGATGTCTAGATCAAGTCGGCGGGCAGTACGGCCTCTGACCCGTAAACTAGGAAGAAGGGTGAGTAGCCTGTTGCTCTGCTTATTTGAGTTCGTAGCCCCCATACTACTTTCGGTAATTCTTCAATCCATTTGGACCCATAGTCCACTAGTTCTTCGTATAACCTTGGTTTTAATCCGGCTAGTATGAGTCCATTAGCCCTTTCTACTTGTCCGTTGGCTTCTGGATGTGCAACAGACGCATAGTCTATACTGAAACCACAGTCTTGTGCCCAGCTCTTGAATTCTGTAGCTGTGAAGGGGGAGCCTAGATCTGTGATGATTCGATTGGGCATGCCGAAGCGGTGCATAATATCTTGGATGAACTCGACTGCTTTGGTTGCGCTGTATTTCGCGAGTGGTTTGTATTCAATCCACTTGGTGAACTTGTCGATTGCTACAAAAATGTACTCGAAGCCACCTTTTGCTTTCTTTAGGGGTCCTACTTGATCCAGCCCCTAGCAGGAAAAAGGCCAAGCGGGTGGGATGCAGATAAGATTGTGAGCTGGTACATGGGCTTGTCTTGCAAACATTTGGCAACCTTTGCATTTTCTGACAAGCTCTTCTGCGTCTTTCAAAGCGGTTGGCCAGTAGAATCCGGTGCGAAATGCTTTGCCAACCAGTGTCCTTAAGGCGGCATGATTTCCACAGCAACCTGAGTGTATTTCGTCTAGGATCTCTTTACCTTCTTTAAATGAGACACATTTTAGGAGTACTCCTGATGATGCTGCTCTTCTGTAAAGTCTATCTCCTACTAGAACATAGTTTTTGCTTCTGCGAACAACTTGGGTGGCTTCTACCTTATCTGCTGGCAATTTGTTTTCTTTGATATAGTCGATGAAAACTTGGCTCCATGAAGTGTTGATTACCAAGATCTGAACGCTTTTAGCCTGAATTTCATGTGTTGTTTCACCGGGTTGTTTGATAGAGGGAACTGGTAGCTCTTCTATGAATACGCCGGGTGGAACCTTCGCTCTGTCTGATCTGAGCTTGGCAAGGACATCTGCTGCAATGTTGGAATCGCATAGGACATGTAAAATTTCTAATCCTTAGAAATGTTTTTCAAGTTTCCGTATTTCAGCACAGTAAGCACCCATGTTTTCTTTGGTGCAATCCCAATCTTTGTTGACTTGGTTGATGACTACTGCTGAATCGCCGTATACGAGTAATCTTTTTATTCCGAGGGTAATTGCCACTCGTAGCCCATGGATGAGGGCTTCATATTCTGCTTCGTTATTTGTAGCTTGCCATAATATCTGAAGGACGTACTTGAGTTGTTTTCCTTCTGGGGAAATGAGGAGGACGCCTGCACCGGCTCCGCCTAGTTTGAGCGACCCATCAAAGTACATCTTCCAGTGGTCAAGGATTGTATCTGATAAAGGCTGTTGAATCTCTGTCCACTCGGCCACAAAATCGGCAAGGGCTTAAGATTTGATTGCCTTCCGCGGGGTGAAATTGATGTTAAGAGCTCCGAGTTTGACTGCCCACTTTGATATGCGTCCCATTGCATCTCTGTTGTGTAAGATGTCTCCGAGCGGGAAGTCTATCACTACTGTGATCTGGTGGCTTTCAAAATAGTGGCGAAGCTTGCGTGAAGTGATCAATAGGGCGTAGAGTAGTTTTTGTACATGCGGGTACCGTATCTTTGATTTAGATAATACTTCACTGATGTAATATATAGGTCATTGTACTTTATACACGCGTTCTTCTTCTTCTCTTTCTACGACTACTGCCGTGCTGACCATAGTAGTAGTCGCTGCAATGTATAACATCATGTCTTCGTCTTTCCTTGGGGGTGTGAGAATTGGTGAGGATGTGAGGTATGCCTTAAGTTTCTTGAAGGCTTCGTCGGCCTCCTTTGTCCATTCAAACTTGTCTGTCTTCTTTAGTAGTTTAAAGAAAGGTAACCCCTTTTTACCGAGTCTTGATATGAAACGGTTGAGGGCCACCATGCATCCTGTTAGTTTCTGTACATCTTTGATACTTCTAGGTAGACCCATTTCTGTTATAGCTCGAATTTGCTTGGTGCTGGCTTCAATCCCGCGCTGACTGACCAAAAATCCGAGTAGTTGTCCTGAAGGAACTCCGAATACACATTTATTTGGGTTCAACTTCCATCTCCATCTCTTCAAGTTTTCGAATGTTTGCTCTAAATCTTCAATCATAGTGTCTGGGTTCTTTGTTTTCACCACTACATCATCCACATATGCCTCCACATTTTTACCGATTTGATCCCCAAGGCAAGTTTGGATAGCTCTTTGGTATGTGGCACCGGCGTTCTTTAGTCCAAACGACATGATCTTGTAACAGTAAGCACCGAACGGAGTAATAAAAGATGTCTTGCTCTGGTCTTGTTCTTTTAATGCGATCTGGTGATACCCTAAATAGCAATCGAGAAAGGATAATAGTGCAGACCCTGCTGTTGAGTCGACTATCTGGTCAATGCGTGGTAGCCCGAACGGATCTTTTGGGCAATGTTTGTTGAGATCTGTGCAGTCGATGCACATACGCCACTCGTTTGTGTTCTTCTTCTGCACAAGGACCGGGTTTGCTAGCCAGTCTGGATGAAGGATTTCTCTGATGAATCCGGCTGCCATCAGTTTTGTGATTTCTTTTTTAATCGCTGCTTTTTTGTCGGGTGAGAATCGTCGTAGCCGTTGCTTTATAGGCTTGGAGCTTTCATTAACATCAATTCTGTGCTCAGCCAACTCTCTTGGGACGCCTGGCATGTCGGTCGGCTTCCAAGCGAAGATATCTTTGTTGTCCCAAAGAAAGTTGGTGAGCGCGCATTCCTATTTTGCCGAGAGGTGAGCACTGATAGTGGCCGTCTTGGAGGTATCGCCAGTACCCAGGTCGATCTGCTTGACGTCGGCTTCTTTTGGTGGCGTGATGATGCTGGGCTTTTTAGCCGGTATTTCTAATTCTTCTTGGCTTATCTCTGCAGCAATTGTGGCTATTTCTTTTCTACTTTGGTCATCTTGTGCTCTGGCTGCAATCTGGATTGCTTGAACATCGCAGTCAAAGGCGCGTTTTAGGTCACTTCGAAGGGAAAGTACTCCATTAGGCCCTGGCATCTTGAGCAGCAAATACGGGTAATGTGGTATCGCCATGAATTTCGCTAGTGCTGGTCGTCCAAGAATCCCGTGGTATGATGACTCAAAGTCCGCCACCTCAAATTTGATGAATTCCGTACGGTAGTTTGAGGGTGTTCCAAAAGTGACTGGTAGAGTAATTTGTCTGAGTGGCATGGCTGCTTTGCCGGGTACTATTCTGTAAAAAGGTGTGCTTGTTGGTGTGATCATCCCGACGAGTTGTAGTCCCATCTTCCTTAGTGTTTCCGAAAAGATGATGTTGAGTTCGGCTCCTCCATCGATTAATACTTTGGTGATAGTCATACCAGCAATAGTTGGATCTAGAACCAGTGGATAATGGCCTGCATTTCCCATGCTAGTCCATTGGTCTTCTCTGGTAAATTGGATAGGATACTATGACCAATTGAGATATCTGGGTGTAGCTGGTTCTGCTATCATGATAGTCCGTAGTGCTAGTTTTTCTTGATGTTTGCTTCTACAATCTGGAGCCCCTGAGAAGATCACTGCTACTGTTCCCCTGGGTTTTTGGAATCCTTTGTCCTCGTGGTTGTCTTCGTCTTTTTTCTGATTGTCCTCTTTGGTGTTCTCCTTACTATCTTTTCTTGCGTATCGATCATTGAAAGTGTAACAATTTCCGATGGTGTGCCTCCCATTAGGGTGCAATGGGCAACGTATGTTTTCAATGTCATCATATCTTCTGGGTTTGGAAAACTTCTTTGATTTGTCGGCCATCGCCACGGTATTGTCTGGTCTACGTTTCGTTTCTTGATGTCTGCTATTTTGATGATTTTGCTTGTCCGGGTTGTCCTGGTTGCTTCTATCCGGAAACCTCTCTCGTGTTTTTTCTTCTGCAGTAATCATCTTTTCTACTGTTCACCTGAATTCTTCATTGTTTCTCGGATTTTCTTTGCAGAAATCTTGAAATTGCCACCTAGCCATGATTCCGTGAGAGAAAGCTTCAATTACTTCTCGTTCGGTGATGTCATGCACTTGAGCCCGTAGTTCGCCGAATCGTCGATAGTAATTTCTGAGACTTTCGCCTCCCTTTTGCTTGAGTCCTTTCAGTTCTACATGAGTGATTGGGTGTGTAATAATTCCTGCAAAATTTTCACAAAAAGCTCTTTGCAAGTCCTCCCAATTTCTGATAGATCCTGGATTTAACTTGTCGAACCATTGGAGGGGCATAGTTTCTAGTGCCATGGGAAAGAACAAGGTTTTGATATTGTCGTCTCCTCCGGCTAGTTCAATTGATTGTGAATATATTCTGAGCCATTGCCTTGGTTCGGTTTTGCCATCATACTTGGAGTGATTAGACGGTTTGAATTTGTGAGGTAATCATACTGATGCCAACCTGTTCGTGAAACAGGGGAATCTATCGTGCGCTCCGACTTCTTTGAATTTGGATTCGGCTCCTTCTTCTGGCCAAGTGTTGTTTTGATGGGAATAAGTCTGCGAGGCTGTCTGGGTAGGCACCCTACTCCTGGTCTTCCTTGGTTGTTCAAATTGGTGGCCTTGATTATGTTCCTTCCTACTTTCTCCGCTATGGCTTCCACTTGGCCCAAGTCTTTCGAAAGCGGACTTCCTTTGATTTTGATCTTCTTGCCTGCGGGTTGTTGATCTGGCGGGTAGTCTCAATCGGGCTCTCTCTTCATGCGTTCTTGGGATCGTCGACCGGAGCAAGTCCTGGAGCTGTTCGTACTTCTCTCCGTGACGTGAGGTTGCCCTGAGTTCTTCTAATGCTTCTCGAATCTTATCGTAAGGTGTATTCACCGTGCGTCTTTCTTCGGCTTCTTGTTGTGATTTTCTTTTATCGTATTCAGCCAAATCTGACTCGTATCTGATCCAGGCTTCTCTACGCTGCCTAGCGCGGTGTTAGCGCCCTTGCTTCAACTTGTTTTTCCTTTCTCTAGCCTGTCTCTGACTCTCGGTTTCTCCATCGTAGCCCTGGGCAAAGGGTGATATGTTGGATTCTGATTCATCTGATGACCTGACATCGGGTGCTTCTAGGGGGTTTAATGGTGACCGAGGACGTCGAACCATGAGCACTTCCCGTGCGTGAGCCGTTCTGTTATTGGTGTTAGTTTTCATACTGTCAGAGTTGCTGATGACTTCAGTAGATGCCTCGATGTCACAGATCGAGTCTCCTTTTTGGTAAGGTAGAATAGCTGTTGTTGTTGTGCCGACTAGTTGGGTTCCGCTATTTTTAGGAATGGAACCTGGCCAGTGGATGATACAGTCTTGCGATGTTATTGTTAGCACGAGACCCTCCTGGGCTCCTGTCAGTGGTATCCCAAGTATTGGATTGAAAGACCTTTCGATCTGTCCTTGATAGGATTTTGCCGTGTTGTCGAGCCCAAATGGAAAAGAACTCGACTTTTTGAAAGAACTCTGAGGGTAATCCGAGTTGTTTTGGGTTGTACTCTGGAATCCTGCCAAAAAAGAACTCGGTTTCTTGGAAGCACTCGAATAAGACTTCATCTTGGACATGGAGCTTGAATTCGAGTCAGATGCGCGTAGCCGTGAAATCTTATTCGAATCGGATATTATGAACTGCGCGAATCTTTTGGTGAGCTGATCTGTCATAGTTGTCAAAATAGGAAATTCTTCATGCTGATCCGGATCTTTGAGGAGATGGCTTTGGAGCCTACCGTAGTTGTCCACCTCGCAGATCCATGAGCCGAAGATGAAAGTTGATCCCGTCGGGAAGATCATGTTGTCGAGGTCCATCGAGCTCTCGGATGCAAAGTCACCAAAATCCCCTACCTGGCGCGCCAGCTGTCGATGTTTCACCACCGATAGCCTGCCACGGGGGTACTCGGGGCAGTATGTTCGGGCTTCAGCGTATGCTGAACTCGATGGTTAACGCAAGAGACAGTCGATTTATCCTGGTTCAGGCCCTCGATCGTAGATCGAGTAATAACCTTACGTCCAGTCGGTGTTAGCCTTTGCGTTGGATTGATTGTGATGTGTTGTGTTGTACAATTGTCGTCCTCTCGTCTAGGAGCTCTGCCCTCCTTTATATAGTCAGGAGGTCAGAGTCCTAGTCGGTTTATAATGTGAGTTACTAGTAGGATTACTGAATAGTACTACTACTAGGATTACAAGGGAAGAATCCTAGTTAGACTAGATCTTCTTTTTCCTTTGTGGGGTATCCTGTGGGTCCCGTATCGATAGTAACTAGATGCTTAAAGATACCAATTTGTAAGAAAGTTAAATCTAATACCAATTAAAGCAAATATAATCTAGTTATCTAACATGGAAAGAGGAATTTGGATCTATAGTATTCACTAACCCACTTGGCAATGTCTTTGTCCATCATGATGCACCCTATGAAATACACCCATATTTTGCCAAGTCTCTAATTTCCCTGAAGTCCAACGGACTTCTCACTTCCCTTTCGGGATCCAAACCTTCTTAGTGCTCTTCATGTTGGAAATGATTTTCTTTGGCACCCAAAAGCGTTTAACCCCATTGCTGGCTTGCTTGTTCACCTTGATAGCCACCACCTTGTCATTTTTCTTCTTCTATAACAAGTATGGTGTGGAGGCCTTCTTTTCCACCTTGTTGGTGTAGGTGTTGGAGAGCTTGCTTGTTTGCTTCTTCTCTTTCTTCTTTGCTCCTCCCCCATTCTTCACCTTGCACTCATAGGACTTGTGCCCTTCCTTGTGGCACATGTAGCAAATCATGGTTTGTCTTTCATCAAGCTTCTTCACTCCCTTGATGGTGTTATCTTGATGAAGTTAGACTTGCTTAGCCTTGCATTTCACTTGAGTCAAGTCCTTAGTGAGGCGAGCTACTTCTTGCTTTAGTTGCTCATTCTCCTTTGCAACCTCTTGTGTGCATGTATCTATAATAACTTTCTCAACACAAACTTAGTTGCACAAAGATGAGTCTAAACATAAATCATTACAAGAAGTAGATGTATCCTTTTTAGACATGTTAAAGGTAGAACTTTTCTTTTTAGATGCCTTGGTGGGGTTGACTAATGGCTTTAAGATTAGCAACTTTATTAGTTAGCTCATCACAATGGTTGCACATGGTTTCTATTTTAGCAAGCAAACTTTTATAAGCATCTTGTGAGCTAGCTAACTTTTCTTTTAACTTTTTATTTTTCTTTACAAGTTGCTCATCATTGATTGTGCATGCATTTGTTGTTGCACTAGCCTCAAGTCGCTCAATTTTAGTAGATAGTTCAACATTTAGATTAGCAAAGTTCTCATACTGTTCAAGCAAAGTTTTATTTGCTTCTTGTGAACTATCTAGCTTTTCTTTTATTTTTTCGAGCTTCTTTTGTTGACTAGTACAAACTTTAGCATAATTAAGATTTTGTTGCATAATTTCTTTATAAGAAGGTATTTCATCATCACTATCACTCTCACTAGAGGATGAGCTTTCATTACCTCATGTCATAAGGCACACACGAGAAGAGCTTGATGATGAGTGCTTGCGCCCTCGCCTCTTGTGGTGGTGTTCTTCTTCCCTTGAAGAATTATTCCACGTTCTTATTGATGTGAGGGCTTGTTTTTTGCATGCCTTCTTCTTTGTCTTTAGTGTGGGCTTATTTGGACAAACTTCCATAAAATGCCCCAACTCGTCGTATCCATAGCATCCTCTCTTTTTTGCTCATTTCTTTGATTGGTGAAAATAAGATCTTGGATTTGGATGGGCACACCATTGACATTGAGCCTTTGGATCATCTTCTCCACCTTGTTGATTAGTTTGATTGATTCTTCATCAAGGTCGGGGGTGGAGGAGGAAGATCGATCATCATCACTTGAATCTTCATCATCATTATCCTCATCTTCTTCTTCTTCACTTGAGGAACTTGAGCTTGAGCTTGTCTCAACTTGCTTACTCTTTATCTTCTTTTTCTCGCTACATGCGAGAGCTTTACCTTTGCTTGATGAAGAGGCTTCTTCTTGACCCATCTTGCGTGATATTTCAAATGCCACTATCTAGCCAATGACTATTGCCGGGGTCATGGTGCTCAAGTCCTCCATGTTGTGAAGGATGGTGATGATGCTTGCATATTTCTTTTGTGGTAGCACGGAGATGATCTTCACCATGATGTTCGCATCATCTAGCTTTGTTAGTCCTATTGAATGGAGCTGATTGATAATTAGATTCAAACGAGAATACATATCAAGAACAAGCTCATCATCATTCATTATAAAGAAATCATAATTTTGCTTAGCTAGACAATGCTTTTGCTCACAAACATTAGATGTGCCGTCATA
Organism: Miscanthus floridulus; assembly: GCF_019320115.1. Taxonomy (NCBI): domain Eukaryota; kingdom Viridiplantae; phylum Streptophyta; class Magnoliopsida; order Poales; family Poaceae; genus Miscanthus; species Miscanthus floridulus. The sequence continues at coordinate 138,537,951 of NC_089585.1, read as the reverse complement.
GAGCTCTTGGAGTTTTAACCATATTTCATGTGCCGTATTTAAAGTGAAGACTTGGTTAAATACATCCATGCTAAAAGATTTAAACAAGCAATTCTTAGCTCTAGCATTGAAATGAATTTTCTTTTCATCACTCTTTGTGGGTTTATTAGGATTTTTAATGAGTTTCATCCCGCCATGCGTGACTCTCCAAACTTCCAAATCAACCGCCTCAAGGTAGCAAGCCATTCTAGCTCTATAATAAGGGAAGTTAGTGCCGTCAAAGTGCAGAGGCCTAGAGGTATCCATCCCAACTATTCTAAATAGCGTCGGCTTAACGACGGTTAAGCCAAAAGTCCAAATTGAGCCAACCAACTCTGATACCACTTGTAAGGGGACCGTGACGCCTAAGAGGAGCGGTGAATTAGGCAACTTAAAAATTCTAACTCAAAACTATGGCCTTTTTTTTCTAATCCTAGCAAAACCTATGCAAAAGATAAACTATCTAAATGTGCAACTACAATTTTGCTAGTGTATTGCTATCTCTACCGCAAAAAGGAGTAAAACAATCAATATAAATACGGAAGCTAAATAGCAAGGTAGAGATATGCAAACTTCTGTCGACGACTCCGGTATTTTTAGCGAGGTATCGAGAAGTGCGCAAGCTTTCCCCTAGTCCTCGTTGGAGCCCCTCGTAAGAAATCCCTTGTAAGGGCCAAGCTCCCGGTCGGGTAACTCTATGGATAGCCTCGGACCTCCCCCGTGCGCAAGTGGCTCTCCGACGTGCCTTCCGATAAGCCTCTCCTGGATGCTCCCCGCAATCTTCATTATCAAGCTTCCGGCCGAAACGTCGTGGGCCTTGTTCCCTCTGGTACATGGTGGCGGCCACACCACAAACACGGTTGGTGTGATCTGGCAAGACTACAAGCCCCTCCGTTGTACAACAATAGTGCGCGCAAGCACCAGATGGTAAGAGGTATGTAAACCTCACTAAACATTAGGCCTAAACCTAGAGCAAGCGCATAAGCGATGGTCTAATCAACATAAGCACTTCGCAAAAGCACATACGCTAATCACCTAATAAATCACTAAGCACTATGCATGTGGAGATCACTAAAATGGTATATCAACACTCTTGGTATGTTTCCTCAGCTCCACTCACCTCATTTGGCCGGTTGGGGGTTGTATTTATAAGCCCCACTGAGAAAGTAGCCATTGGGGATGAAATCCCGCTTTTCTGCTACTGACCGGATGCTGATCATGTCCTGACCGGACGCGTCTGGTCGTCCCGACCGTTAGAGCTACGATCGATTGATCGGACGCGTTCGGTCGCATTTTTGCCACTCTAGAACCTCTCTGTACTCGATCGGACGCTGCTGTCTTGCGTCCGGTCGGTTTGCCGCCAGCGTCCGATCACTTGCTGAGTGTGTTGTCGGACTGATGAACAGTGCCATCGGTGCATCTGGTCGATTCACTTGTTCAGCGACCGGTCACTGCTGCTGACGCCTGCTGTTGCCGAGCCACTGATCGGAGCGTCCGGTCACTTTCTTCCAACATCCGGTCCAGCGTTCGGCCACCTCTGTGAACTCGTTTCTTCACGATCTTGCGTACGGCTTGGTTCCTATCTTCATGCTTGGACTTTGCTTGATATCTTGGGTCTTCTCTTGTGCTCCTAAGGTCTTGCTTGAGGTGTTGATCATCGGATCATCACATCGCCTTTGTCCAAGTCACGTCTTGCATCCTATTGAATTACAAAACAATCACTTGCAAATTCATTAGTCCAATTTAGTTGTGTTAGTCATCAAACATCAAAATCCAAAGTAAATAGGCCTATGATCCATTTTCCAAGGCATCACTATATTGCCGTTGCATTATTATTGGCTACATACGCAATGCATGTCGACGCAGATTCGTTGCCTTCATCGGGAGCTAACTTAAGCAAGGAGGAGGAGCTCCATCGAGCTCGATCGGTGGAGCGCAAGCGCCAAGTGGTGGAAACCACAAGGAAGGAACAGCAGGCAGACAGAGACAGCCAAGCTAGCCAGCCATGTGCGCATGCGCGTGCTAGCTGCATGCATGCCCAAGTCAAGATGGCAACGGGTACGTACCCGATGGGTACTGGCCACCCGTACCCGCACCCGTCAGATCAAAATCTTACCCGTCGGGTTACCCGTACCCGCAGGCGGGTAGAAAATTCATTCCATACCCGCACCCGACGGGTAATTCTTACCCGACAATGTACCCGAGTTCACACACCAAAATATAATAGCTTCTAGCAAAACAAATCAACAATAGAGCAGCAAAACAGAAATATGGGCCGGTGGAGTGGAGTGAGGATGAGGATTAGGGTTTGAGAGAGTTCTGGAATATATATACTCATATGCTTATATAGGCCAAATATGGGCTATATGCTTATATGGGCTAAAATTGCAGAGGTTGGATATTATTTATGCTGGTTTTTTACCCGCGGGTATACGGGTATGGGTAGTATACACCCACACCCGTACCCGCATACCCGATGGGTACAAGAATTCGTCCAATAACGTACCTGCGGGTGCAAAATGTCTTCCATACCCACCTCCTTATCGGGTAAAACCCGTCGGGTACTCAGGTTTCGAGTACCCGTTGCCATCTTGATGCCCAAGCATATATACCCCCAGACCCTTCGGATCCTATTATTATAATACTAGAATATTTCTGCTCTACAAATAATAAGCAATCTAACCCGCTCACTCTGCACCCACCACCGTAACAGCAACAATCTTAAGCATGCATGCATATAGCAAATAGCATATGCTGGGATGTTAGGTTTAGACCCACATCAATAAATGTGACTAAAACATGTGCGCACCTAAACATGAGACTATGATTTAGGGGCACTGGCTCATGGATATAGCGGGCTAAGTCGGTTTCCGCTGCGCACTCTAACACGGGCGACCGGGCCGGCCCGATGGATGATCTGTCGACGTGTTGTACCTACCATATACACGGATCGGATGGGAGGTGAGGTGGTTAGCGTGCCCCATCGATCGCCCATTGGACGCATCAACTCACATGTCGACCACACGCCTAGCTAGCTACCAACAAGCAGCTAATAACCATTATATTCAGGTAAAAGGACCATGCGTACATATCATAGCCCTCCCTTCCTTGTCTGCATAGCTACCGGCCCTGTAGTACGCGTCCTCCCACTGCATACCATGTGTCCATCATTCATGCATGCACGCACGAGTTTTCTTTTCACATAGAGTGGATGCTTGCCAATAAATGGTCAATAAATGGTTTACCCTAATTAACAAGCTCTGGCGAATATTTGTTCCAACTAATAGCGTCGACTAGTACGTACTACTAACTAACGGATATGCTTGCCAACCATTATCTCGTTGCCACTGCAGCAGGCACACAGGAAGAGCAACGGTGTCGAGCAGAGATTCGTCGGTACAGCACCGACAGAAGCTGCAGTCGATATGTACAGACGAGTAACCAGGGAGGATCAGAGACGCCACCTGGGCTGTCAGCCTCTCATCACCAGTTCATGTGTAACCTCCTGCCCAACACCAGTACTGCCTGACTGCCCTGCGATCGGGGACACACACATATAATATAAGGATCATTAGCTTTAATTCATCTGCACTCTCCATGTAATTGCTTGTAATCCTCCCAGTATGCATGCATGTGTGGGGCTTTGCTACGTGTGTGTTGTGTTATCCCTTGACTGCAAATTGTTTGGGCTCTTGCATTTGCCTTACCTGCCGGCTGCTAAATTCTCACAGAAGGGAGAGGGAGCTCTGCTGTTACAGGACAGTGACACAACCACTGGAAAAGGAATATATAAATGCACAGCTACCATGGGCTACATCTACATATATACTACGCAGCTACTGAGTAGCATATACGGCAGGCTCATGCATGTGTCCATGGCTAGCTGGGCCATGCCATGCGTCTCTCCATACAAGGTCGAGAAAGCAACCTGCTGCTGCATATCCATTTTAAAAGGGAATCCAAGCGCGTGCCGCTCGTCGATGCTGAGAGCCTGAGGGCTCACATCACAACCATTTCAGACTTGCATTGAGAGGGTTGCATATGCTTAGTAGCTAGGTGATCATCTGTGGCGATCGAGGCTCTTGCTCGAGGAAGAAGAAAGCTATAGAGATACACATACTACAGAGAGTCAGAGATCGATCCAGATCATAGCTGAGACGACCGAGAGGAAGACGATCGACGCAGCGATCGAGGTAGGAATGATGAAGCTCTTGTTCCAGTGTCCCTGCTGCTCCTGCTTCTGCTTCATGAAGACGGCCAGCAGCACGACCCAACAGGGCAGCAGCAGCAAGAAGGGGGGAGCAGGCCACACCAGGGCGCCAGTAAACTGCAAGGGGGAGTAGTGGTAGGCAAGGCCATGGAGATGGTGTAGCTTACCATGCATCTGTGTCCAGTATCTTCCTATTCTTCTTCTTTGGGTCCAGCTAGCAGCTTGATGCTCCACCAGCTCCACATTACCATCATTCATCTAATCATGTTGTGTGCCTTTGGGACAAGTTCTTTCGGATTTAATCCTGTGCTGCGTCATCTGTGTCCAGTATCTGCCTGCAGGTTAATGAATCATTAGGAGGTTCTTCGTAGAGTGTACCATCTACTCCATTCAATGAAAGCATGCAGCACCACTTGTCCAATTAATCGCTTCCCTTGTTTGTTTATTCTTTTATTTTTTTAATTATTTTTGGGTTGTCCAATTTCGTCGTGGTACTTTGTTTCTACCAGAATTTCTAATCTGTCCAAATCATGGAAAAGCTTTTTTTAGAGAAGAAGCGTGAGGTACTATACGTAGAAATAAGCAATATAGACTGTCTTCAGAATTCTGAAGAATAGCATCGTTTTCAGATTTCGGCACTGTCAACTCTGAAGGTAACTGATGAACAGGTAAGCATCTGTCCATCTGCCTCTGCAATATACCTTGGTTGTCTGTTAAAAAAAAATTAAACCTTGCTGTGGATTCAGCTTGTATTCGGATCGTTTCTTCTATATTGACACATGGCCCCGTTCGGCTTGCTGAATTTTGACTGAAACTGGTTGAAAAACACTGTTCTGGCTGAATTGTTGTAAGAGAAAAACACTGCTCTGGCTGAAAAAAGAAGTCGAACAAGCCAGATATGGGGTAAGCTGAACGGGGCCACTTAGTTGGAGAAAAATGTACCTTGATTTACTTCTAGCACGTGGGGCAGAATAATAAACTTGCACAAAATATAAATATGGATAAGTTATGGAGTTTTTGTATGCACATGAACAATCAGCCTGTTCGTTTCGGCTGAAACGATCGTGGATTATAAGCCATAAGTACTGCTGGCTGGTTTGATGTGAGAGAAAAATACTGTTGCAGCTTATAATCCACGATCGTATAAGCCGAAACGAACATGCTGAATATTGTTGCAACTGCAGACATCATACTCCCATAAGTTAATGATGTGTTTGGTTTGTGGAGTCACCCCATACTTCATGAGATGATGCATCATATAAATTTTGGTGAAATCAACCTATTCCTCATATATATACTAATTATTAACCTGTGAAAAATAAGATAATGATAAATCAACTTATTCCATTCCACAAACCAAATAAAAAAATGAAGAGTGAGAGAAGAAAATGGACAACCTCATTATTCAAACCAAGCACGCCCTAAAAGAAGATACACTTATGCTGACCTGCTGCCTATGTGAGCCTTTGGTCGCAAACTCGCAGATTTGAGATTTTTCATTTTTTAACCCAAGGAACAAATATTTTAACGGTCCTGCACCATGCGTTCCATATCCCAGTGCCCCAAGTCCGGCCATCGAGACGTTATTGGGCCGCAAAATTCGTTTTATTGGGTTGGGCCGCTGGTGCATACCGGGGTTGTCCGGTGTGGTGTGGGACAGGGGTTCCCTTGTCAGGCGGAGCTCCCACTCCGCCACCGCGCCGCGCTCGCCGCCACCGCCGCGTCCCGTTCATTCTCAAGGTTCTCTCCCCGCCACCGCTCCGTGTCCCAACCTCCATCGACGGGGAGGCGTCCTCCAGTCGGGCCGGTTAGATTCATCGCCTTCCTTGTCGCTGGCCCTCGGCCTTTCCCTCTGCTGTGGTGGGAGAAGCGACTCGAGCACGCGCTCGGCCAACCAATTAAGCGCGGGGCGGGGCCGTACGCAGGGGCTAGCTCGAGGGCTCTCCGGCGAGAAGGTTGAGTCTGCAGTCCGGACCGTAGCGGGTTTTTTGGTCGGGAGGTGGGGAAGCGGAGAGCGATGGCTGCGCCGAGGAAGGGGACGGCGACGCCGCTGGGCTCCGTATTCTCGCCGGAGGAGACGAAGAGGGCCGTGGCGAGGGTGTCCGAGTCCATCTCTGGCCGCCGCGCCGAGCTCGGGCGCTTCCAGGGCTTCGTCGCCGACAACGCGGCCCTCGTCTCCCTCGTCAACAGGCTCCCCGACGAACTCTCTCACGAAATCATGGTCCTTCCCTTTTCTCTCTCAAGTCTGAACTAGCAGCAATCTGTGTCTTCTTCTAGAGATAAACTTGGTAGCTCACATGCTATTTATTTCCTCATTTTTTTGGTGACAAAAGTTGGAAGTGGTAGTCTGAAAACTAAATTACCTAGTTACTGGTAGTAGTAATTTGTCTGCTCCAATCGTCCACTTCTAGGCATTGGGCGTATATAATGACTAATAAGCTCAATGGCTAGATTTACATTCTCAATTGATTTCGGTGCTTGAGGAAATTCCCTTTGTGGTCTGTAAGGAGTCATTGATTGCAACATATAGGGAAATATAAGTCTCTTAGTCTCACCTTGTGTGCTTTAAATATTGTTCAACAAGAGTTTTTTTGTCTAAAAAAAGAACTACGAATTGCAGGTCCCCTTTGGTGGCGCTGCATTTTTCCCAGGGCGTTTAATACACACAAATGAACTCTTGGTATGGTTTCTGCGTGGAGCAGTTTTGATTTTTCAGTCTGTGTCAGCCCATCAATTTGTTATTCATGGTTTGCATTGTGTTTTAGGTGCTTCTAGGTGAGGGGTACTATGCAGAGAGGTCTGCTAAGCAGACAACTGATATATTGCACAGGAGAGGGCAGGAATTGGAAGCTCAAGTGGAAGCAATGAAGGCGACTATTGCTGACCTTGAAGCTGAGGCGAAATTCTTTGAGTCCACTGCCACTGAGGCTTCAGTAAGGCTCCTCTCTTATTGGTTTTGTATATATGACATATGAGTAATGCTAGACTAGCGTTTTACTTGGTGATGCCGTGATGGTAATCATCATATCAATTCCCTCGATGACCCTTGGTAAAGGGAAAAGAAAAAATGGTTAGTGAATAACTACATATTTTTATTGACACTGGGACACATCAATTGCAGTTGTTTTGTCTCAGTATGCAGACAAATTTAGCACCATAACCTTCTTGTAGATTATTGAGAGTGCTCATCAGTTTTTGCTCATGTGCTAAATCGCACCCCTGGAAAATACTATACTGCTTACAGATACTTAATACAAGCGATGATCTGACTATAAGCAGTGTGTTAGGGTATAACAATATATAGCATTGTAAACTTTATACTATCTGAGGTGCTTCTATTATTGATCAGTTCACTGCATTTTGTCTTAGCAGAAGCCAGTAATATTTCCATCTTGGCGTTTCACCTTTAAGTATTTGTGTGCACACTTGCATTTAATTTAATGCTTAACTATGTTAATGTGGGCAGGAGGGTCTTGTTGAAATCAGGGAAGAGTATGATGAGGACACAGAGACGAATGCAACAAAATCAGGTAACCATCTGGAATTTCCTATTAATTACTTAATGTCAGTAAAGACTTTGTTGTTGTTGTTAAGTTTTTATGTAATGGCTATAAACTAATGTGCTCTTATCTTGTCTTCATGATTTGTTTTCCCTTCTTATGAGTTCTTAATACTCCTATATTTTATTCTTATATTTTTTCCACAGTATGTCTATCATCACTTTCCTTTAAATCCTTCCTGAATGTTAAAATATTATTGTTTAGCAATCCTGGTTTGGTAAAGATTAACTGATCTTCTAGCAAGTTGATCTGTCACTGTTTCATTCCTCCATCTATCTTGTACTTTTGTTTTATATATGTTTAGGCATGACTTGATGACTCGTTGTTCTAGTGAAATTATTGTTCTTCTCGGTATGTTTAGGCAACTAACTTGAATCTTCTACGTTGACATGACTTCTTTTTTCTACCTGTTTATTACTTCAGAGCCTTCAATTGCTACTGGGGTTATGTCCGATAAAGATAGGGAACATGCTCGAATCATGGCAAGGTTAGATGAACTCGAAAGGGAAGAAAAGGAAGCTGGAAGTACTTCTGAAGATGATGATGATGATGGTGATGATGATGATGAAGACAATGGAGATGCTGGAACAAGTGAGGATGGTGAGGAAAATAAGGAATCTGGAAATGCTTTAAGTGATGGCAATGAGAACCACAGTTCTGGTTTTGGCACTTCATTTTCTGGAAGCGGTAGCAATGATAGGAGTCATGGGAATATCAAGGTACTTGTTTCTCAAGCTAATCTGACCTAAGATAGTTTTGTCCATTCGCTGGAATTATTTATTTTAATCCTCTTACTAATAGCTGAAGAGTGCACTGAAGAAGCCTGGAGGAGATGAAATGCTAAGAGGCATTTCTCACACACCAGCCCATACATCTCATCCAGAATTTCCTGGCCAAAATTTTGTATGTGCTTTATCCTTCTTTGTCTACCTTCTGCATTGTCTCTGAGTGTGCTTATTATTTGTTTAAATTCCTTCAGTCACAACACTGTATTTCTTCTTATTCGCAGATAACAAATTCTGATGTCCGAGTTCGCACTAAAGGTTAGTTCAGCTCTTGGTTGGAGACAACTTACTTGTAGCAGAGTAGAATTGACGCCTTCTTTGTGTATTGTACTATTGTTGCTGGAGATGGAACTGAACCTGATTCTTGGTGCTTCATCTGCTTTTTATAAGTGTGTAGAATTATGTACCATACTGCTGATTTATGTGTGACCCACACATTCTACTTGCAGCTGTTTCTTTTGAAGACGACAAATATATAGTTAGTTCGTCAAAGTCTCCTCCCTTGCTACAGTCTGATCCTGGGCTCAAGGTACCTATGGCTTTACTTCTTACAGAACTTCTTTGTCCATTCCTTTGCCTGCATTAGCCTCTCAGCAAGGGTTTCTATGGTGAACTTGAGCACTAAGATTATTGTACATGAAAAAATAAGAGTACCGGTTCTCATGAAAGAATTTAAGTACATACTTTAGAGTTAAGAGTTAAGACAGAAATGCCCCATGCTGCAATTATGTTTATACGTCATTTGGATGTACATGGTCCTACTGTCTAAACATCCCCTGTCTCCACTATGTATGTCATAGTTTACTGTTACCCCCCATTGCTTCAATCATGATTATTTATATTTATATTTGTATTTGCAGAATTCTTCAGACCCCACTCCATCTCATGAGCGGAAGATAATATCAAGTGGGCGAAAGGTTGTCTTCTTGTACTCTGTTCGATGTTCCTTGTACACCCTTTGAACTTGCTCCTGTGCTTAGCTTATGACTTATTCTGTCAGCAGGCCTTTACAGGATCTATCATTGAGCACGACGACAATCTTTCAACCATTCAACCTTCCGTGGGTAATTCATTGGCAAAAGTAAGATGCCTTTTCCCCCTTCTTCTGAACTTCGCACTGGTGCAGTGTAAATCCACATCGATCTCTTCTCTTACTACTTTTCCTGAATGTTTTGACAGCCTGGTACTTCTGCTTCTTCAAGGCCCATGTCAAGATTCAAGATGCAGAAAGGAGGGCGGTGAGGCTCGACACACGACACTGGGGCGGATCTTTGGTGGCTGATAGATGCATCTGGGACAATCATGATAAGTGGTAGTGTGGATACTGTGACCCCTTCAAATCAATAGTTTGTGCGAGCTAAGCACCTGAAAACTAGACATCTTGTTGTGGAGCGATTGTCCTCTGTGGATTGTGGGGCGCACCTTCAGTGGAACTGTTTGGGGATACATGGAATGTTCAGTTAAATTCAGTTTAGTGGTTGGTGGTGCATCTCTTTCAGAAACCTATATTTATGCAGGTTGCAAATCTTTCAGCCGAAAAGGTGTCGAAAGATTATATTCTCCGAATTTAATTGAATTTAAATGAAAACAATGCTGCTGAAGGTGGATGACAATTTACGGAGACTAAAGGTGATAAGGGAATTCATGGAAAATGAAGCAAAGAAGAGAACGATGAGGGTTTGGTTGGTCGGTTAGCATGGGACGTCCAAGCATCGCATCAGTTAGCCATGTATCACAGTCAGTTAATCTCAGATCAGCAGGGAAATTGCATTGGTAAAAATAAAAGAAAGAAAAAAGAAAACCAAGAACCCGTCGGCCAATAAGTTAAAGTTAATTACAGATGGAGTGGTGCTAGCTTGCTGTTCCTACTTGTGCTGTAACAGAGTGTCATGACATGGTCAGTAGCAGCTGATGAGCGCCGCGAAGTCAGGTCGGCTTCTTCGTCCCTCGGCGCCGTGGAGCACCAGATCGTCTCCCTCACGTATTTCACCAGCAGCAAGGGAGGAAGAACCTGCCCTCTGCATGTCAGCTCCACCTGCCATTATTATATTATTTCAATTCGGTGGGTAATCGTCACAATCAGCTATAAGGTCGAGTAAAATGTTAAAATAATCTGATATATATACCAGTATAAAGCAGAACTATATGTGATACTGAAAACCTAGAATGCTCCATGCATTGTTAAATTATAAAATACATAAATATGTGTTAAACTCAATTTTTTTTAATAATGGCCAGGTTAACATTAATTCTTGCCATGTGTTTCTTGTGGTGGGATGATGTTGGATGTGACATATACACACATTACATACTGTATGTCGCTAGCGCTCTAGCTACGTGTACGGCGGCTCTACGACAGGCATAACATAAGCGTGATGGCATAGAGACGTGTGCATGCGGACGGGTATGTAGCTAGCAGCAAGACGACATGGAATTTTGACGATGATTTGATGGGTATATTGCGTGTCGCCGTCAGTTTGCCTTTGTATTGTGGTGCAGCCATCCATCCATGTACAGTACGATAATGTCCTCATCATCATGCAACCTCTGCACCATGGAGAGCTGCTACTGCTGGTGCTGCTGGCTAGATCTGCCACACATGCAGGCATGCAGGCACGCGCGCTCGCTCTCCGGCCGGCCTTACCGTAGAAACCACTGCAAAGCCATGGCATATGGGGCAGGGCGGCAGGCATGCCGGCGGCGGTGCGGCCAAAAGTTGCTTTCCTGCTGGTATTCTATTCCCTTCTCGAGGCCCTGTTCGATGAACTTATCAGCCGATTTATCGGCTAAAATCTATAGTATTTTTTTCTCACAATAAAACAGCTTCAGCCTCGTCGTTGCCGTAAAACTTTATTTGTTTGGTTTTATATAAACGTGCGTTGCAACAGAACGTTACGTCATCTGTTTCGATACATCTTGAAATCAGACTCCATATTATATTTAGATGTACACTATTTAAACGTCTATAAAACACAAATCTAAGTTCATGATATAGACTGGACAACAAATCAATTAAAACTTTTATCTTCAATCCATTCATGACGTACTACTACTCTTAATAAAATTAAATAGGATTTCTATGCTTGAGTGAGTGAGTGGAGGGGCATGGATTGGAAGAGAGAGCGAAGCACAAATATTTAGGAGAGAGATTTTTCCACTTTAATGTTAGATATATAGATGCACACTATATATAATAATTGTGCTAATAAAAGATCCAAAAATGGAGACGTATGCAGACAAAAGCATATTAGACCATATCTGGATTCAGCTTGCTAATAGTTAGCAACTAAAAATTAACTAGAGTGGATTCAAATATATACCAATACTAATAGTTAGCAACTTGCTCAGATAAGATTAATTTAGCTAGGGTAAAACTGAAGTGACTATTATTTAAATCCAAGGGTGTGTTGTATATTGATTCAACCATAAATAAGCTCAGGATGGATGCATCCTTCGTATATACGGCCCTCTAAAGTATCAAAGTACAACAAAGCTTGCAAACTTAGGTGATTGGATTTCGTATGGTGCCACCTATGTATTCATGTTTAAAATCTTACTCGATGCGAGTGCTCGTATTACTTTTGAATTTATTTTAGAATTTAACTACGCTTGCACTACGTCTATATTGTGATCAAAAGAAGTACAACAAAGCTTACTCGATCTGTTCTTAACCGGTCGGTTACTTCGGAAAGCCAAAGTGCGGTGGAAGATAGAAGGAAAAAAACGCATATACTACATAGAATACACTCTATGTAGCCATGTAGGGTGTGGGGGGTGGGGAGGTCGGGGTGACTGACATGCACGGGACCATACTACTGCCTCGGTACGTGATCAACAGTGACAGTCTAGTCAGTGGATAGCTAGGCGTGGCGTGGACCAGCTCAGCTGGATCCATTGGCTATCGTCGCCGGCCTACTTGCTAGCTGGGTCGTGGATCGTACACACGTGCGGCGCGTGCGATCGAGAGGGTTAGCGCACACGTACACGCGTGCGTACGTACTCCCTACTCCGTATATGCAGTGCCTTCTGTTGGCCGTCGTCTATCTAGCTGCTATATAGGTACAGTAGGCGCCCCTAGCCACTGATCATTCGGAACCGTTGGCTTAAAAACCAAACTCAAACGCTGATGGGTTATGAGAGAAAAAAACAATATTTCTGACTAAAAAAACTAACTTAAAAAAAGACGGATTACAAAAGAAATGAACATGCCTCGATCGGCCTCTAGCTCCTGTCGTCTCCTGTTCTGTTGTTGTAGGAGAGAGATGTAACGTAACGTGGTTAGATATACCATGCACATACAGCAAGCGGCGCCCTACCGTATTATATACTCCCTCCCTCAGTTATTTTTTCTTAAAAAAAATAATGCTAAGCCAAATGATTTAAAACTTAACTAAATTTTATATACAAAAATACCAATATTATCATACTAAATAAATACACCATCAGATTAGTCATGGAATTTATTTTTAAAACACAGGTATTTGAAGTCGTATATGCTAATTTTTTCTTCTATAAATAAAATTATTAGTTAAACTTAAAATAGTACGACTTTAATTTGATCAAACTTACCATTGCATCTTCTTGGTTGGGACGGATTGAATTAAGGTAGTACGTATATACTAACTACGGACATACCTGTCCTGATGTGTACTGGAGGCACTGCCCTATACGGAGTATTAGCTAGAATTAATATACGTATACCATATATATATATATATATATATATATATATATATATATATATATATATATATATATATATATATATATATATATATATATACTGGATCCGGGCCATAGGTAGTCCCATTTCGATACATGATACCAAACTACTCCGTATATGGTAATGCTATATGTTTGACGTCCGACACACTTCTTCACCTTCGGACGTGGCTCGCGCTCCTCCACTCGCTCCCCTCGCCTTATCCTCATCCACCTGCATCACGTCGCTCAGCCCGCTCCATACGGAGACGCTCGCCGTGGCTCCCTTCCGAGCCACTCGCGGCGCCGCCCCGCCCGAGCCGTGCGTACCCCGCCCATAGCCCCTCCCTCCCTCCGCGACCCCCATGCCACCGGAGAGAAGGGCGACGGCGGCGGCTTTCGGCGAGCTGCCCCTCTCTCCCTCCCCCTCCCTTCTTCCCTCCGTGACCCCATGCCACCGGAGAGCGCGCGACGGCGGCGGCTTCCGACGAGCCTCCCCTTTCTCCGTCCCCTCCCTCCTTCCCTCCTCGCCCTCCATGTCCCAGGAGAGGAGGACGATGGCGGTGGCTTCCGGCGAGCCGCCCCTCCCTCCCTCCCTCCATCCGTGACCTCCAAGCCACCGGAGAAGAGGGCAACGTCGGCGGCTTCCGGCGAGGTAGGTGGGTCCTTCTCTGGATCTAAGCCCTCCTCCTCCACCTCCTCCTCTGGATCTGAGCCCTCCTCCTCCTCCTCCTCCTCCTCCTCCTCCTCCTCCTCCTCCTCTGGATCTAAGGATGCGGCGGTGGCTAGGGTTCCGGCGAGCTCTTGGGGTCAGATCTCGCCGTGTTGTAATATTTTTTTTATGTTGCAACATATTATTTCAAATGTTGTAATGGGATTTTTTGGGGTCGTTGCAACAGATGTTTTTGCGATGTTGCAGTAGTACTGCTTGAGATGTTGCAGTATGTTTCAGTTGCTTCAATCTCATATTGCAGTAGTTGTTCCATGTTGTTGCAAGTGTTTTTATTTCGAGTGTTGTTTCATATGCTTCGCACCAGTGTTGCAATAATATGTTCTAAATGTTTCAGTTCCTTCAGCCTATTGTTGCAGTAGTTAGTTTGGTGTGGTTGCAATAATATGTTCATAGTGTTTCAACTGCTTCATTCTAATGTTTCAGCTGTTGTTCCTTGTTGTTGCAATAATATGTTCATGGTGTTTCAACTGCTTCATTCTAATGTTTCAGTTGTTGTTCCTTGTTGTTGCAATAATATGTTCATGGTGTTTCAACTGCTTCATTATAATGTTTCAACTGTTGTTCCTTGTTGTTGCAATAATATGTTCATGGTGTTTCAACTGCTTCATCCCAATGTTGCAGTTGTTGCTCCTTGTTTTTGCAATATATATGTTTATGGTGTTTCAGCTGCTTCAGCCTAATACTGCAGTAGTTGTTTCCGTGTTGTTGCACGTGTTTTATTGTAGCTTTCTATGTTGTTCGGCCAGGGAGGGGCAAGCCGGGACGGATGGGGGCGCGTGGTTCGTCGGGGCCTAGCGAGCGGAGGTGCTGGGGCCGGCGGATGTGGGGGTGTTGGGGCCATGGGGTCGCTGGGCATGCAGCATGCTCGTCGCGGGCGTGGGACAGACGCGACGGGCTACGGGGCGATCTGGGGGCGTGCGGACTCGCGCAACACAGAGGCTAGCGGGGCTCTTCGTAGGCATCGCGGGTCGTCGGTTCGTCGGTGTTAGTGGGGCTCTTCGTTCGACGAAGACGCAGCAGTGGCAGTTCGCGTGGGCGCGCGATCTCAGGGCGGCAGCGGCGGTCCATGCTGCTAACCCAGTCTCGTACCATTGCCAGTGGGTCCGCTCCTTGCGCGCGTCGCCGGGGGTCGTGCTGGTAGCGTCTGGTGCCGAACTGGGGAAGGGACGTGTGCTGGGCGAGTGCGGACTGGGAAGCGGACGACGCCGGGACGCTAGCAGTTTCCTAATATATACGGCCGGATTACGGAAGCATGACGATCAGGTGACGGGCATCGCCACTCCGTCACCATGATGTATGCGTCGCATTGAAATGCAATTCAACAAGTCCCATCGTCGTCCCTCCGATCCGGTCAAAAGAAGCAAGGTACGGTTTAGATTGGATCGCATCGCAGGAAAAATTAATTCCATTTGGAATATATATTATTGGTATAACTAGTACGACATATACATAGGGTGACCATCATCTGTTCACGTTCATCTTCGATTGATGATTTGATGTAATCATCAATTGTATATGATCTATTCCTAAAAATAGAACCTTTTTAATTTCTCAAAGAAAACATAGCATGCATTTTTTGTATTGTTTATTTGTTATTAGTTCGGTACTTATTGCTTAGTATTATAAACAGTAATAAAATCACGCACAAACAAAACTTCATCATCGAAGCCTTCTGTGTCTGTATTATGTTTCCCGTGAATAATTAATTAATTTAGCAGTGAGGGCTGTACTTGTGTGTGAATGCATGGTAGTCGATCTTGGACGGCTTGGATGCATCGCATGCATGTCCAATGCAAAGCGCGCGAATGGTGGTGCCAGCATATGCATGCACGATAGAAATGCATGCATGCGCTCAGTCGTTGCAGACATGCATGCACATGACTTGACTGCACATGGCCACACGCGCGCCCTCCGGACGATCCCCTCATCACGCTGTCATGCTCATCAACAGATCCATCGACGACGACGACGACGACGACGACTGCTTCATGCTATTGCTAGCTGCAGCTGCAAACCGTGCAGCGTCATGCATGCATGCATGCGCGACTACTGACCTACTCCAAATAAAGGTTTCAATATTCGATCGATTCTGCCTCCATCCCCCTCCCTTTTTTTTCTGATGATGATCGATGATTGATTTAGAGGAACCGACAGCAATGCAAATGGTTTAGTTCACTCTTTGGTCTCAGATAACACGTCGCACTCGCACACAAGTGCGGTATAATAAAACACTGGTCAGTCTGATGCAGTGTGCCCTCGAATCTGTCTTGATGTTTTTTCCTAAAAAAAATGTCTTGATGGTTGTAATTTCATCTACACCCTCTTAATAAAAAGACGTGCCAAAGCACGCCGCAAAAAAAATCAAATGCATGTCAGTTTAGCCTTCTTAATGTTTGTTTCTCCAAATATATATATAGATAGTTCCATAACTTATATGCATCTTTACGTATCATTTTCTTCCTTGCCTCTGTCTACTCAGAGTCCATTTGGATCCAGTAAAATTAGTTGCAGAATCCAAACGGGGTCTAACTATTAGCTAGCGTAGTTATCTTTTCCTATAGCTAGCAGCTACCAAGTAACAAGTACTTCATCCGCGCTAAATTGTAAGTCGTTATGGTTATTTTTATAAGCTTTTACTATACTAGACATAATGTATATCTACATGCATAACAAAAGCTGTATATCTAGAAAAGCTAGAACGACTCACAGTTTAGCTAGAAATGGTACCATTCCCCAAAACATAAATGATTCATCTTTCAAAATACATAATCCTGGCGTTCATGTAAAACAGCCTACATTTGGATCAGAGGCAGTATATAACGTGTGTAGCACTTGTATTTATTTGGGCGAGACCATGCATCTTAAGTCAAATACGGAGTATTAATGTATACAGAATTAGGAGGAGCAAACAAGCATATAGGGACTAATAAAGCCAGTAGCAGCAGCAGGCCGTTCAATCCATCACGTCGGCATCAGACGATCAATAATAAAGCTGGCCTATAGCCTGATTATTTAGAGATGATTAAGTGCATCGAAAATGATCTGAACCCGATCGGAGTTATAAATATGTTAATTGGTGCAGATGAATTAAATTGGCAGCAAGTCGTTGATCAGTTATCATCACAATAAGCAAGCACATTTGCACATCAGCGTTATCTACACTAATAGACACTTCAACAGCTAGCCTCTTTCATGATTGAATTTGACCCAGGTGCATGCCTCATTACTTTTATTGAACACTCATCCATTTCTAATTTCTTTACAGCTCTCTTATAAGTCTCTTATCATATAATGAGACATTTCCAGTGTCAGTTTCACTACGTTAGATTGCATTTGTAGGGGCGGCTCCAAATGGTCTGTAGCATCGATTTTGGCAGCCGCCCCTATCAAACCGTGACTACAAATCACCGATTTATAGGGGCGGTTGGCCAGCCGCCCCTACAAATCAATTTCCAGAAATCACAAAAGGGGCCAAAAAATAGCATTTTTTAATCCGAGGAGGTCCCCATCGACAAAAGGGGCAAAAAAAAAGTAGCATCGATTTTTCATAACTTTTCAAGATCTACAACTTTTATTTTGGTTGCTTCGATCTCCATCCGAGGTCGATTATAAATTTTGAATTTTAGTGCTTAATTTTTAATACTCAACGTCTATTTATATGGGCAATTCAATATTGAGCCGCCCCTACAAATTCGATTTGTAGGGGCGACTGAATATAGAGCCGTCTCTACAAATCGGGCTATTTATAGGGGCGGCTGATAACACCGGCCGTCCTTATAAATTCATTTGTAAGGGCGGCTCATTTGACAACCATTTGTAGGGGCGGAGCCGCCCCTACAAAGAAAGGGAGGCGTTGCCACAAATCGTTTCTGTTGTAGTGTTTCACCTTCGTTTGCACACATGTACTACTGTGATTAAAAAAACTCAGGTAATTAACCTGCGTTGTTCCATGTGCAGTGTAGTAGGGCCGGATTAATAGAGATTAGCCCACCACACACGTCCTATATTACCTAAGCGTATATAATGATATTAAATAATGTGTGTATATATAACTATACACTATACATATATAGCTCATGATGTGGGCCTCTGACCTATTCCTTTATCTAGCTGTTCCAAACCAGCAAAAAGAGATCCCGGCCTGTACGTACGCTTAGGTATAATGTTTCTTTCATGATTCCAACAAGTGCATGCCAATTCATAGATTATATGCAGTGCAGTGCTGCAAAGAAAATTCAACCAAGTGCTTAGCACTGTTCGCTATTGATCGCTCTACCGACATATCCTTCTCTCCAACATTGTTATTCAATCTTTCGTTCGACTTGTCAAAAAACTTGATAATTTGATTCCTCGACGGAATAAAGACAACCAACGACTACTACGTATGCTTGGCAAAACACTCGGTTGTTGCCTAGCTAGCTAGACAGACTCTGAACAATGAATAATTGTACGGCTTATGAATGGTCGATATCCAAGTGATGTATAGATGTACGTACCTGATGAGACCGCGCGATGCCTAGCTTCTCGGCCAAGTACTTCATCACCACCTCCACCTTCATGTTGCTGTCCCTGCGTGGAAAATCGGTTTGAAATGCGTATTTGAGAGGGCCATGGACCTTTCAATTCATAGTGGTCGTTGCAAAATGAAACACAGCTAATAGCTTCTCCTCATTGTCCTTGGATTTGGATGGGATGGCTACTACTCCTGCACTGCGTGTAGCTACTATGTGACATCTAGAAAACTGAGACCAGGTACTGGCTAGATACGTCTTTGATCAGACAACAACAGAACAATGAGAGCCACATTCCAGATACACACACATAGTATAATAACACTGCTGTCATGCATTTAATTTAATTTTGGGAATTAATACATAATTATTGTAACAGTGACTTATTGTACTTTTTTCTAAGCTAGTTTCACATTTATCTATATATATCGGATATATGATTAACATCCAATATTCCAATCAAACAGCAGGTCAGCCCCTATTCCATCCAATAGTCACAAAAGTTAGCTTATAGTTAAGTGTGGAGACCAGACTTGTTAATCATAAAATAGAACAAAAAATTGAAGAGTTTAGAAAATTACTTGATTCTTAGGTAGCTCTTTGCTATCTGAGGCAAAATAGGCTCTCTAACTCTGCAAGCATGAAAAGAAGAATATTTAATGAGTACCTGCAGAGTTCCACGCGACATGAATAAGAACAACACTAAAAATCTAAACAGTATATGCTCATGTATATACTGGCCTTGCAATTGCAGTATATTATCAGATGGATTTAGTTACACTTATACATCACCTAATGTGATAAAACGTAGGGATATATATATGCATACGTATGTGCATACTATATTATATGCATGTACAGCAGTGATTTTTTTTTTTTGGAAGCAATACAGGAGTAAATTAAGTTCTGGACTTGTATGCGCGCACTTACTGGTTGGGAGCTGCCTGAAGCGTCAGCCACAGCCCGGGCGTCTCGGTTCGTCGCGGCGGGCTAATGACTCTTATGGTATCGCCGGAGCACCTGAACGGAGGCATGAACGGCAAGAACGGCGCCGACATGGACCCGCTAGCTGCCTCCGCGGGTCGATACCGTCCGCGGCCGCCGCCGTAGGACTGGTGGTAGCTCCTGAGCGGCAGCGGGAACAACGGCGGCCTCATCCTGGCGTTCCGCTTGTCGTAGGCGAAAAGGTCCAGCTCCATGGGAGCCGGCGGGGCTGGAGCCGGAGTCGGATCCGTGCTGTTGTTGTCGCCGGAGGAGGAGGCGTAGGACGACGACGACGATGCGGCGGCGGCCAGGCCTAGCTGGAGCCAGTCGTTTCCTGCGCCAGCGCCGCCCGGGGGGCTCGTGCTGGGCCCGGCCGCCGCGGTCGGCTCGTCATCGTCTGCCATGGCCAGCAGCCGAGGGGATCTTGACGGCTTGTTCTGGTCCTGCTGCCGCGCAGACGCCGCCGAGGCCTCCAATTGGGCGGCGATGCCGACGTAGTACTGGCCGGGGTGGTAGCACGACCTGCCGCGGCTGCTCTTGCCGTCATGGTGGAACAGGTTCCTAGTTGTTGGGACCATGGCGGCGACAACGTGCTGCTGCTGACCTCGACCGTGTGGTACGTATCATGTCTCGATCGACAGATGGATGGATCGATCTCTAGCTACAGCTCCACATCGATCGTGCGGTGAATCTCATATCTCACTCACCTCCTGCACCACTGCTGCTAGATGAGTGCAAAAAAGCTAACTTGTTAGTACTATATACATCCATGTATGGATGGATGAAGAAGAAGTAGGGATGCATACATAGTATATCTGTGGAGGAGTCAGAAGGAAAGAAGGTGAATCAAGAAGGTAGCTAGCTGAAGAGAAATGGCTTGGAAGGGAGGAGGAAGAAGAGGATTCTGAATCCTCGCTTTTCTTCTATTGGGGAGCAAGCCAAGCCAAGGGAGAGCTAGAGGGAGGAGAGATGATGGTGGCCTTACTTTCCCTTTGGTCTCGACTCGAGCCTGCAGGAAGCCTGTGGCCAAGAGAGATGAAATAGTACTTGCTTGCTGAGGCCAGAGGAGAGAAGAAACAAATTAAGAAAATGATGTGTATAAATAAATCTATTATATATTCATAGCTGTGATGAATACTTTTGTTATTTATATATGCTCTATAATCTATATCTCTCTCCAATCTCTGTCACTTGTGATTTATCAGTACGTATGTCAACTGAGTCTCTAATATGCACATGCTTCTAACCATTTTACTTTTCAGGTGATAGATGGCTATTAAAATGTATAAATTTGATGTGGAAGTACTTTTACTGCAAATCTACTAATAATATCATCCTCTGACATGAAACCTTCTTACTTATTTTTCAAGTACGTAGTTGCTGAAAGTTTAAATGTGTTCGCATTCAGGACAACATCTACTTATGTATATGTAGCGTGTGCTTTGTACTACTACAAATGAAGAATTATATTACTTTAAGGTTGTGCATGCCATGGTCTTGTTGTAGAATCGATCTCTCTGGGATGGGATTGGTGGACGATGGAGGCTGGAGAAGAAGAAAAAACCCTGACGATGCTGCTGTGCGAACAAAGGTACGTAGCCATAGGCTTCAGAGGGAGAGTATTTCAGAATAAGAAGAACGGTAGGAGAGATGGGAGCAAGTGAAGTGTCGTGTACGTTGAGGTTACTATCTTCAGCCCAGGTGAAGCTTTTCACCACCCTTAAGCAACTGCATCCTTCCCCTTTAATTTTCATTTTTTTTTCTATTGACATACTCCAAGTAATTACTTATATCTACTTGAACAATGGCATAATAATATAATAAGAGAGGCATTTTTTTTGAGAATTCAACGGAGGGGCAGAGGACCCCCCCACCTGCTTCATTTCAACATTATAAGAGAGGCATTTGATACCTTTATATGTTGTTATGATCCTGTTTAAGGTAATAAGACGCTGTCATGTCTCTGTCCCTGCTGATACCAGCTACCTGGTCACTTCGCAAGATTCCAAGTCTGATCGGATACCTTAATCTTCTGATGCCAAGTCTGATCAGAACATTTATTCATATCAGTCGTCTATCACAAAATAAAGATATTGCATACATATACATGGATAAAAGTAGTTCAATGTTTTGATGGAAAAGAGCGTACAACTTTTTGGGAAGCATATGATGCATGCTAAAAATGTGTTTTTTTTATATATAAATACTCTCACACACCAACCCTCTTATTCCATCAGTCTTAACTAATATGATTACATAAATGTGTATTGGTAAAACATATATGGTGCTGTTTGATAATAAGTACATGATCATTGATTATAGTGCACACCCACTAGAAAGTAGAAATGACATCAGTGACATGTATCCTAAGAAAAGAAATGTAACAAACCTAGGAGGAACGATGCAGTTTTTCATTAATTAAAAAGAAAATATGCATCCAAATTCGAGTTGAAGAGAAATGATGAACCTAGGTGGTGGGTGCATGACCACACCTCCCATACAACCAACTGATCTAGGCTCACTTCCTCATGTATCCTAAGCATCGGTGATCATGTGAATATTTCTTATGCATTACTAAATTTTGTTTATGAAGAAAATGTTAGCTTCTAACATGACTAGAATAGATTTAAACATTCTAACATGTTTCGTTTTCAAGTACTGTTTTACCTGATAACTAATTACTCTACCATGACATTCTGTTCATTCAACATTCACATAAATGCAAAGGAAATGGATCATTAGAAAAAAAATACAGAAATTATATGCACGTTACCCAATTTCCATAATTCTCTGAATGAGTTGTACTGAGTCTCATATGTATTCTTAAAAAAAAGATATGCATATTCCTGTACCACCTGCATGCATTTTACCGTAATAATTGAGCTCCCCCAGTTGATTCCTCCTCTACTCATTTTAGTTTGACTAATGGTAGCTCACTACTGTAAGGTGCTGGGCACTACTATTAATTCCATGGAATCATTACATCAACTTGACCATAGTATAATAAGTATCTTCAAGAGTTAATGCATGATCCACAGCAGGCTATCAGCTGGGTACTTAGTTGTCAATCATTGCAGGTGAGGCCATCACGTAATGCAGGAACAGATTAAAGAAAAACATTTTTCCAACTAAACAAAGATCAAGGGACTGCATGCACCCATGCATAGGCCATCTGATGGCTCCAGTCCTCCAGCATGTAGACGGCATATCTACTCTAGTATCAGCCTCATGGTTCATGACGAGGACAAAAGTACAGAGCTACTCTCTGTCCTAGACTACTGCCAGAGCTTCACAAGAAAACAATAGTTTATTTACCACGTGAACAAAAAACAAATGTGCTAGCACAATGACAAGTGCATTTGCTGCGCATTTCACCAATTTGTTATGGAGTCCTTTAAGGGAGCACCTAAAATTTGTGAGATCATTCTCCAAGCTGCATCGTCGACATTGCCCTCACGTCGTAGATACACGCTGTGTAACTTTACTATATATAATATGCAGGACGTATCAATTCAAAACCAAGAAATGCTAGCTGTTCATCGGCTCGATCGAGTTAATCTCAACACTCATACAATTATTAAACAGTGCCTATTGTGTAATGTTCTGATTGCCACAGCACAACAACAAACTGGAAGAAGTTTTGGTCAATCACATTCATGGACTATTTGAGAAATATATTTAAGATCATTGAAATCACTGCTTCATTCCCCTAAGCATTATTAGATATATGCATGGCATGATGAAAGGGATAAATGCGTTGCTTTTATCAAATCATCAAGGTGTATACTACTTCATAATTTCCATTAATAGAGTTACATATAAGGGACTACATTTTAATATTCTAATATACTTCTTTGCTAATAATGTTGCAAAATAATCTGATTCACAGAAACACAATACCAGCCACATCTTTTTTGTTAAAGTTTCTTGGCCACATTGTGGATCAGTGCCATAAAAGAAAATCCTGGGCACAGTGTGCAAGAAACATTCAGCAAATGGATATTGCGGCATTATATTGCGAACACAACCTTATACAATGTCAACAATTTCAGACGCCAAGCTAGCATATATCCATACTGAAAGGATCAAGATACCCAAGAGGGGAGGTGAATTGGACTAATTCTAAAATTTTTTGCAATAATTTAGTCCTACGGTTAGCCCAATTAACCCTTTGTGCCTAGAAAGTGTTCTATTGATCTACCGCACAAAAGTTTAGCAACCTATGTTCCAATCCTACTCTAGAATGACAATTCTATGAATGTAAATGGCAAGAATTGAATTGCTCAAAGTAAATGCTTAAAGTAAAGAGAGAAGGAGGAACGCGGCGATGTTTTGCCGAGGTATCGGAGAGTCGCCACTCCCCACTAGTCCTCGTTGGAGCACCCGCGCAAGGGTGTAGCTCCCCCTTGATCCGCGTAAGGATCAAGTGCTCTCTACGGGTTGATTCTTCGACACACCATCTCGGTGAATCACCTATAACCGCTCACAACTTGAGTTGGGTCATCCACAAGCTCCGCCGGATGATCACCAAGCTCCCAATCACCACCAAGCCGTCTAGGTGATGTCGATCACCAAGAGTAACAAGCATGAACTCTCATTTGACCACGACAAGCCTAACGAGAAGGGTGGATGCACACTTTGCTACTCTTGCTTTCACTAATGAGGGCTCTCTTTGGAATTCTCAAATCTCAATCACTTCACTAGGACCTTGCTCTTCTTGGCACTCTCAAATGTGTTTCTCAGCTGTTGGAATGAGCAAAAGTACCCCCTCACACGAATGGAGAAAGTATTTATAACCTTGGTTGAAAAACAAACTGTTATGTGCCTCTGCGGGGTAACCGGACGCTCCGGTCATGTTGATCCGACGCTCCAGCCAGTTCTCCCCGAACTCCAGTGTTTAAGTTGTGACCGGACACGTCCGGTCATGATTTTCCCTCTCTAGAACCTTACTGGAGTCGACTGGAAGCTAACACCCAGCGTTCGGTCACTCACCTCTCAGCGTCCGGTCACGTCCAGACGATTTCACCTTGATCAAATGAACTAACCGGACTCTGCGCCAGCGTCCGGTCACTCCGGAACCCGCGTCCGATCAGCATTTGACCCTCCATTCACTTCCAAATCTCGATCATACGTGAATGAAGTTTGCTCCAATGGATCTAAGGGCTTTTTAGGAGCTACCTAGTGCTAGATTTAGCAAGTGTGCACCACACCTAACCCACTACACTCACCTAGGTCAAGCTACCCGTCCATACCCCCCTTAATAGTACGGTCAAAGGAAAAACAAAGTCCTAAACTACTCTAAGTGTCTCCTCGACACCAAACGACACTTAGAACTAGTCCATCCTTAACCTTGTCGTCCATCCTTTAAAAACCAAAATGATTTCCATCGTAGGGGCATGACCACCATGATAGCCCAATCGATCTTCATTACCGTGACCTAACTTAATTGCCTCTGCAAAACACACGTTAGTCACAGTAATCACGTATTGTGATTAATCATCGAAACCCAACTAGGGGCCTAGATGCTTTCAATCTCCCCCTTTTTGGTGATTGATGACAATACCACCTCTAGTATGTGAAAGAGATGAGGTTTTTAACATGTTTGGTTCATATAAGCTTTGGACAATAAGAACAAATGTGTTAGGCAAGCTTATATGACCCAAGCCAATATGATGTACTCAAAAAATATGAAATAAGCGAGAGTACAAGTAATAAAGCTCATTTGCATCGGAGTAAAACGCGAAAGCAAAGCAAATGAGCATAACACAAGTGATATGACATAAATAATTCAAAGTTGATACCACACATGTCACATATCACATTAATATCATGATCACATTAATATGACAATTACGATCACACTTAAGTAGATCAATGCATGATAGTAAACATGAATGCATAATGTATCACACATAAAACTCCAAATGTAATAGATAAGCTATAAGCTAATAGATAGACTCCCCCTAAATGTATCGCTCCCCCTAAGACTAACATACTCGATCCCTCTCCCCCTTTGGCGTCAAACACCAAAACCTAAGGGTCGGTCGGTGGGGCTGCAGCGGTCGAGTCAGGCGCTGAGGTGCGAGGAGCGAGCTAGAACTATGTGCCATCATCATCTGATCCTAAACTCTGAACAGTCTGACCCTCTGTAGCTAGAAGCGATGCTGAAACGATCTGGGTCGGATCAGGGACAGGTGTGGTCTGAGACTCTACAGGTATGACTGTAGCAGGCGGCTCTGATGATGCAACTGAAGAAGGGAGCGTCTATGTAGTCTCGGTAATAGGTACAACTATGGAAGGACCTGAGACATGTAGCTCTAGCGGAGTAGGCTACCCTATCAACTCACTGATTGAAGCACCAAGGCTCCTGGAAACTGGGGTGAGCACTAACGAACTATGAGGCAGAGTAAAGCCCGTATGAAGAGGAGTGAACTATGGGGCTGGCACTGGCGAAGCAAACCACTGGGACACCTGCTCTGTAGGTGAAGGAAACTATGGCGCTGGTGGTCCCTGACTCTGAAGCCCACTAGGCTGTAAAGCTGGAGTCATAGAAGTGGTGGCAGGCTGACCAAGCTAGGGTGAAGGTTGTGGCGGTGGAGCCCCAATAGGTGTCACAACACGCTGCATAAACCCAAGTAGCTGCTACTACATGAGAAGTTGCTGCTGATGCATGGCCTGCTGCTACTGCTGGATCGCCTGCTGCTATCGCTGGAACTCATCCTACCGAGTCTAAAACTGTGCAAATGTAGCAGCGGTCTCCTGAGCCTAGCGAGCCTGATCCTGCCTCATCCGCTCAAGTATAGCAAGTAGAGCGAGGTCTGTCTGTGGTGTAGGTGGAGCTGAACTGGAGCTACCGGCCTCATGGTCATGTCGTCATGGAGGCATCTGAGGGATAGGCTAGTAGTCATTATCTGAGCTATCACTGGGGTCGCTCGCGACCATCCTCTCCTGCTGAGCATCAAGCTCCTCCTCCTCTATAGCTGCAATACCCCTAATGGTCTCATCCTGCTGGGCTACAGTCTATGGCACCTCTGGACAACGACGCGACTGGCTGGGTGTCCTCACTGCACTATGATGGATCATCTTAGTCATGTTGTATGCGGGGAATTCTGTAGTAGCACCACTATACTTTGCCAACATCTTAGGTGGCCTCACAGTAACTGCCCTGTGGATCAGGAATGTAATCTAGTGAGCATATGACAGTTGCCTGTGACCCCTGAACCCCTCTGTAATAGTATCCTCCATCTCTGATAAAAGGAGATCCCAAATGTCAAACACAGTCTGCTGCATCAGAGAGTTCAGTAGCCATAGCTATATGCGAGTCAAATCCTCGCAATACCCCATCCTCGGAAGCAGTGTGAAAGGATCAAGATGCCCAAGAAGGAGAGGGTGAATTGGGCTAATTCGAAATTTCTTTGCAATAATTAAATCCTACGGTTAGCCCAAATAACCCCTTGTGCCTAGAAAGTGTTTCTATTGATCTACCACATAAAAGTTTAGCAACCTATGTTCCAATTCTACTCTAACATGACAATTCTATGAATGTAAAAGATAAGAATTGAATTGCTCAAAACAAATGCATAAAGTAAAGAGAGAAGGAGGAACACGGTGATGTTTTGCCGAGGTATCGGAGAGTCGTCACTCCCCACTAGTCCTCGTTGGAGCACCCGCGCAAGGGTGTAGCTCCCCCTTGATCCGTGCAAGGATCAATGCTCTCTATGGGTTGATTCTTTGACACTCCATTGTGGTGAATCACCCACAACCGCTCACAACTTGAGTTGGGTCATCCACAAGCTTCACCGGATGATCACCAAACTCCCAATCACCACCAAGCTGTCTAGGTGATGGCGATCACCAAGAGTAACAAGCAGGAACTCTCACTTGACCACGACAAGCCTAATGAGAAGGGTGGATGCACACTTTGCTACTCTTGCTTTCACTAATGAGGGCTCTCTTTGGGATTCTCAAATCTCAATCACCTCACTAGGACCTTGCTCTTCTTGGCACTCTCAAAGGTGTTTCTCAGCTGTTGGAATAAGCAAAAGTACCGCCCACATGAATGGAGGAAGTATTTATAACCATGGATGAAAAACAAACCGTTATATGCCTCTGTGGGGTGACCGGACGCTCTGGTCAGTTCTCCTCGAACTCCAGTGTTTAAGTTGTGATCGGACACTAGACAGCGTCCGGTCAACACTGATCGGACGCGTCTGGTCGTGATTTTCCCTCTCTAAAACCTTACTGGAGTCGATCGGACGCTGGGACTCAGCGTCCAATCATTTCACCTCTCAATGTCCGGTCGCATCAGACGATTTCACCTTGATCAAATGAACTGACTGGACTCTACGCCAGCGTCCGGTCACCCCGGAGCCAGCGTCCGGTTAGTATTTGACCCTCCATTCACTTCCAACTCTTGATCATATGTGAATGAAGTTTGCTCCAATGGATCTAAGGGCTTTTTAGGAGCTACCTAGTGCTAGATTTAGCAAAGTGTGCACCACACCTAACTCACTAGACTCACCTAGATCAAGCTACCCGTCCATACCCCCCTTAGTAGTATGACCAAAGAAAAAATAAAGTTCTAAACTACTTTAAGTGTCTCTTCCACTCCAATCGACACTTAGAACTAGTCCATCATTAACCTTATCGTCCATCCTTTGAAAACCGAAATGATTTCCATCGTAGGGGATGACCACCATGATAGCCCAATCGATCTCCATTACCATGACCTAACTTAATTACCTCTGCAAAACACACGTTAGTCATAGTAATCACGTATTGTCATTAATCACCGAAACCCAACTAGGGGCCTAGATGCTTTTAATCTACCCCTTTTTGGTGATTGATGATAATACCACCTCGAGTATGTGAAAGAGTTGAGATTTTTAACATGCTTGGTTCATATAAGCTTTCGACAATAAGAACAAAGAAGTTAGGCAAGCTTATATGACCCAAGCCAACATGATGTACTCAAAAGATATGAAATAAGCATGAGTACAAGTAATAAAGCTCATTTGCATCGAAGTAAAATGCGGAAGCAAAGCAAATGAGCATAACACTAGTGATATGACATATAAAAGATTCAAAGTAGAGAGCACACATGTCAAATATCACGATCACATAGATATCACTATCACATAAATATAGTTTGATGCATGAAAGTAAACACACACGAATGCATAATAGTGTATCACACATAAAAACCAAATATAATAGATAAACTAAGCTCCCCCTAGATAAGTAGACGCTCCCTCTAAGTCTAACATACTTGATCCCTCTCCCCCTTTGGCGTCAAACACCAAAACCTAAGGGTCGGTCGGCGGGGCTACAGCGAACGAGTCGGGCGCTGAGGTACGAGGAGCGAGCTGGAACTATGTGCCATCATCATCTGACCCTGAGCTCTGAGCTGTCTGACCCTGTGTAGCTGGAAGCGATGCTAAAGCGGTCTGGGTCGGATTAGGGACTAGAGCGACCGTAGACTATGCAGGTATCACTGAAGCAGGCGGCTCTGATGATGCAACAGAAGAAGGGAGCATCTCTGTAGTCCCGATAATAGGTGCAACTGTAGAAGGACCTAGGACATGTAAATATGGTGGAGTAGGCTACCCTGTCAACTCACTAAAAGTCACTCCAAGGCTCCTAGAGACTGAGGTATCTAGCACTAGCAGCGAGGAAGTCTGAGCCGGTGTGAAGCCCGTCTGAAGAGGTGTGAACTGCGGGCCTAGCACTGACGAGGCAAACCACTGGGACACCTGCTCTATAGGTGAAGCAAACTATGCTGGTGGCTGTCCCTAACTCTGAAGCCCACTAGGCTGTAATGCTGGAGTCATAGAAGTGGTGGTAGGCTGACCAATCTGGGGTGAAGGCTGTGGCGTTGGAGCCCCAATGGCTGACACAATATGCTACATAAACCCAAGTAGTTGCTGCTGCATGGCCTGCTGCTGCTACTGTATAGCCTGCTGCTGCTGCTGGGATCACCTGTGTTGTCGCTGGAACTCATCTTGCCGAGTCTAGAACTATGTGAAAGTAGCGGCGATCTCCTTTGCCTGGCAAGCCTGATCCTACCTCATCCGCTCAAGGATGGCAAGTAAAGCGGGGTCTGTCTGCGGTGCCAGTGGAGCTGAACTAGAGCTACCGGCCTCATAGTCATGTCGTCATGGAGGCATCTGAGGGATATCGCGGTAGTCCTCATCTGAGCTATCGCTAGGGTCGCTCTCGACCATCCCCTCCTGCTGAGCATCAAGCTGCTCCTCCTCTATAGCTGTATGCCCCTAATGGTCTCATCCTGCTGAGCTACAGTCTCTAGCACCTCTAGACATCAGCTTGGCTGGCTAGGTGTCCTCACTGCACTATAATGAATCATCTGAGTCATGTTGTATGCAGAGAACTCTGTAGTAGCACCACTATACTCTACCAGCATCTTAGGTGGCCTCACAGTAACTGCCCTGTGGATCAGGAGATGTAATCCAGTGAGCATATGGCAGCTGCCTGTGACCCCTGAACCCCTCTGCAATAGTATCCTCCATCTCTGATAGAAGGAGATCCTAAATGTCAAACACTGTTTGCTGCATCAGAGAGTTCAGTAAC
Source organism: Miscanthus floridulus (assembly GCF_019320115.1). Taxonomy (NCBI): domain Eukaryota; kingdom Viridiplantae; phylum Streptophyta; class Magnoliopsida; order Poales; family Poaceae; genus Miscanthus; species Miscanthus floridulus. The sequence goes on along the minus strand of NC_089585.1, from coordinate 138,507,862 downwards.
CATAACTGTATGCGAGTCAAGCCCTCGTGATACCCCATCCTCGGAAGCAGTGTCCTCCTCATAATAGTATCCAGCACTCTAGCTATAGGAGTGAGATCACTGGGTGTCCTGCTCGACCCCTCGCCGAATGGCTCTGTAAAGTAATGGCGGACTAGATCTATAGGGGGCACAAGACCGCCGTGAGGGCGTCTAGGAGGCGCTGTCTGTCCATAGCAAACCTCATATAGCCAGATAGGCTGCTCCTGAAGTCTAAGTATCTCTCTGGCCCTAATACTCATCAACCTATAATCTCTGCCTCTGAAAGCAAAGTGAATGAATCTGTGCTGCGGGTCAATCCAAAGTATAGCATAGAACTGACGAACCCAAGATGGAACATATAGGCCTGTCCGTCCAAGTAAATCTATCAGCCCTAGTAGGTAAGATAGGTAAGGACGAATATGCTCTCCAGCTGCTGCTACAATGGTCTCAATGTTGCACACCCTTTGAGATCTGAATACTGCCCCACTGTTAAGATATGCATTATAAAAATCTTCTTGCAGAGGTGTGTAGAAACCCTCTGATGCATGCTCATCCCTCCTCGGCAGGAACCACTGCTCAAAGTCCACAAATCTGAGCTGCTGAACCTGCTTGGCCATGGCGGACCTCAAATCCAAGTGAGTCACTGGAGGTAGACCCTGTGGTCTAGACGGTGGACATGAACCCCTTCGCTGTGTTTCTGACCTCGGTGTGACTGGAGCACGGGTACGACCAGAGCAACGAAGCTGTGGCTGAGGTGCCTGCTCTGTCTCCTCAGCCTGCTCTCTCTCCTGAGTCTACTCTGCTGGTTGTGGCTGCTGCTGAGGCTCCCTCTGAGACTGACTCTCATCAATAGCGACACGCCATCCTCCAACCATGAGAGTCCTAGCTGGACCACCATGACGGTGCTCAACCTGTTCAAGTGCAGCCCTCGTAGATGGAGAAAGCTGATCTACAATAACAACACCACTCCGAGCACCTCCTCTCTCTGCACGCTCTATGACCTCTGCAACTACGGCTGCTCTCGCTGTATCTGCATCTGTAGCATGGCGAGGCAGGGGCCTCGGATCCTCATCACTGGGACCTCCTCCGACATTCTTGACATGAGCCATCTGAAGAAGCTGAAAAGAACAACTGCACTGACAAGAATCAACTGCCAACTATCACTTCCAAGGCTTGGCCTCGATCCATACTCGCGAGCTTGGCCCTGAGTTGACTGACAACTGCCACAGTAACCTCAGAAACACCGACTCGTTGCACGTTATAGTAGATTGAATATATGAATAATTTTGATATATCTAGAGATACGAAACCCTAAGAAGCAAGCAATTAGATACGAACTTAGAAATGAGGGCTTGCTACCTGACGAACTGACGAATCGATGAGAAAAGGAACGAAACGGGGAACCACCGGGTCGACACTGTGAAGTAGGGTTCCGATGAGGTAATGTGCTGTGAGTCGGTGGTGCACTGCGGTGAAGATGCTCGGTGAGCACTGGCTAGGGCACCGGTGAGGTTCTTGAGGCGACGCTAGCGTTAGGACACGGAAGCAGAGGGCACGGCGACAGTGCTGGTGAGGCGGCGCTGGCTCAGCGCGAGCACGCTATGGTAGCAAGGCGCACGGGGCATACGGCGGCGCGTGAACAGTGCGCGGCTGCGTGGTTGTGGCATGGGCAGCGGCGCTGGAGTAGTTGGCATGGGCAGGAACGGTGGCGCGGCTAGCGGGTGTAGGGCGGCGTGGTGAGCTATGGAGGCACAGCTAGGGCACACGACGCGGTGGCTCGGGTACGACAAAGTCGACGCAGCAGATTAGATTAAACACGGCGCGACACTGTGGTTATATGGGTCCCCCAACGGAATAGATAAGGAAACAGAGAAGAAACTAGATCCTGTATGTTTTCTACTGACCGGACGCTCCAGTGGCAGCGACCGGACGCTGCCACCCAGTGTCCGGTCGATTCCAGAGAGGTCCAAAACTCCTGGAATCGCGACCGGATGCGTTCGATCACCACTGACCGGACGCAGGCAGAGTCCGGTCGATCCTGACTTTGTCTTCTTCGCTTGATCGGACGCTGGATCGCCATCTGACCGGATGCTGGGAAAGCACTATTTTAGCTTTTGATCACTCCTTCTCAACAGCAGTTCACCTCCTGTGAACTGATCGGACACTGGACTTCAGAGTCCGGTGCAGCGTTCGGTCACTCTTTTTCCTGCAAATCTTCAATGTCCTTCGTGCTGCCTATTATCAATCAAGTCCCAACTCCAATAAGATCCAAATAAACACCAATTAGGACTGATGTGAGTGACCTCTCTCAAACCCTTATTTTTTCAAAAATATTTTGCCTTAGGCTATAATTATTTTTAAGAAAATAGGCAATAAGAGGGCAATTGAAGATAAATGACAAAGCAACATTCATGCATGTGCAATGCAATACTTGAAAGTAAATCTAGTTGCTTATCAAGTTTGATCCAAGGTTAAGCTTCTTCACATGCTTTATGGCGGTTATCTTAACCATGTTAGATAAACCCTATATGCATTACCAAAGATTAAACATGTTGTATATTACAATGCAATGCAAGGGACAACACAAGCTCATTTTTAGTGTAGTTACTAAAATCAAGCACATTGAGCTCATTCCGCAATCGACAAAAAGTTGCCTCATCTAGCGGTTTAGTGAAGATATCCATCAATTGATCCTCGGTCATTACACCTTCTAATGAAATATCATTCTTTGCAACATGATCTCTAAGAAAGTGATGACGGATATCTATGTGCTTGGTGCAAGAGTGTCGAACTGGATTATTTGCAAGTTTTACCGCACTTTCATTGTCGCACAAAAGAGGTACTTTTTCTAGAACTACACCATAGTCAAGCAAAGTTTGTTTTATGTAAAGTATTTGTACACAACAAGCACTCGCAGCAATGTATTTTGCTTCGGCGGTGGACAAAGCCACACTATTTTATTTCTTGGAGGACCAAGACACAAGTGATCTACCAAGCAAATGGCACCCTCCGGATGTGCTTTTTCGATCCACTTTGCAACCGGCATAATCCGAATCGGAATAGCCAACTAATTCAAATATAGCTCATTTGGGATATCAAAGGTCAATGCTTGGTGTGTGCTTAAGATACCTAAGGATTCTTTTAACGACAATCCAATGAGTTTTCTTAGGATTAGCTTGAAATCTAGCACACATACACACACTAAACATGATGTCGAGCCTAGATGTGGTTAAATATAACAAGCTACCAATCATGGAGAGGTAGAGAGTTTGATCAACCGTGTTACCTCCCTCATCTAGGTCGAGATGTCTATTAGTTGACATTGGTGTCTTGATTGGCTTACATTCATCCATCTTGAATCTCTTGAGAAGATTATTTGTATATTTCTCTTGAGAGATGAAAATCCCTTCTCTCATTTGCTTGACTTGAAAACCAAGAAAGAATGTAAGCTCTCCAATCATTGACATCTCAAACTCTTTCGACATCAATTCACCAAACTCTTTGTAAGAATCTTCATTTGATGATCTAAAGATGATATCATCAACATGCACTTGACAAATGAAGATATGTCCATCAAGCTTCTTGGTGAATAGTGTGGTGTTGACCTTTCCAATGGTGAAGCCCTTCTCAATAAGAAAGTCCCGAAGGCGCTCATACCAAGCTCTTGGGGCTAGCTTAAGCCCATATAACGCCTTAGACAACCTATACATATGATTAGGATATCTAGGGTCTTCAAATCCAGGAGGTTGATCAACATAGACTAGTTCATTAATAAAGCCATTTAAAAATACACTTTTCATATCCATTTGATATAGTTTCATGTCATGATGTGATGCATATGCAAGGAGGATACGAATGGTTTCTAGTCTTGCAACCGGTGCAAAGGTCTCTCCAAAATCCAAACCTTCAACTTTAGAGAACCCCTTTACAACTAGTCTTGCCTTGTTCCTCATAACACCTTGATCATCTTGCTTGTTGTGGAACACCCACTTTGTTCCAATGACTCTTGCACCTTTTGGTCGTTTTTCAAGAGTCCAAACTTCATTACGGGTGAAGTTGTTCAACTCTTTATGCATGGCATTTATCCAATCTGGATCTTGAAGAGCTTCTTCTATCTTGGTAGGCTCAAAACAAGAGATAAAAGAGTGATGTTTAATGAATGAAGCAAGCTTTTGAGAACGAGTCATTACTTCCTTTGATGGACTCCCTACGATGAGATCTTGTGGATGAGCTTGTAGTAGAGGTGAATTTCTTCTATCAACCACTTGAGAGGGGTTGTGGAGCATCAACATCATGTGCTTGTGTCACCATTTGCTCATGGGAGACATGAGTGTCTTCATTTTCTACTCTCCCATCTTTTTCACCATCTTGTGGCACACTTGATGAAGAAGGTGGATTGATCACTTGTACATCATCTTCATCATCATTAGGCTTGATGTCTCCAACTGAAATATTCTTCATGGCCTCCCTCAATGGTTCATCACCTATATCATCAAGATTCTCATATGCTCCTTAGGAGCCGTTAGATTCATCAAATTCTACATTATATGTTTCTTCAACCAAGCCGGTGGCATGATTATATACTATATATGCTTTGAACTTTGATGAGTAACCAACAAAAAAACCAATATCACAATGTCTTTGAAACTTCCCTAGATGTTGCCGCTTCTTGTAGATGTAGCATTTGCAACCAAACACCCTAAAGAAGGAGACGTCTGGCTTCTTCTCATTGAGCAACTCATAAGGTGTCTTGCCAAGAAACTTTTGAAGGAATAGGCGGTTGGATGCATAGCATGCGGTGTTGATAGCTTCTGCCCATAGAGCTTTGAGAGTGTTGTACTCATCAAGCATTGTTCTTGCAAGAGTGATCAATGTCCGGTTCTTCCTCTCAACTATACCATTTTGTTGAGGAGTATATGTTGCGGAGACCTCATGCTTGATCCCAACTTCATCACAATAGGCTTCTATGTTTGTGTTGTTAAATTCTTTGCCGTTGTCACTTCTAATCTTCTTGAGCTTCACTTTACATTTATTTTGTGCTCTCTTGGCAAACTTTTTGAAGCATGATGCAACTTCGGATTTGTCATGAAAGAAGAATACCCACGTGTATCTTGAATAGTCATCAACAATCACAAGACAATAAAGATTTCCTCCCAAACTCTTGTATGTTGTTGGTCCAAATAAGTCCATGTGAAGGAGTTCTAGCACTCTTGTGGTTGACATAAAAGTTTTTGTTGGATGAGTATTTGCAACTTGCTTGTCAGCTTGATATGCACTACAAAGCTTGTCCTTCTCAAACTTTACATCCTTCAACCCTCTCACCAAATCATTCTTCATTAGCTTCTTGAGTGAGTTTATCCCAACATGAGCAAGTCTTCTATGTCATAGCCACCCAAGTGTTGTTTTGATGAATAGGCAAGTTTTCAAATCAGCATCTTCGAAGGTGAAGTCCACTAGATATAGGTTGTTGTATCTAAATCCTTTGAATATCACTTGATCATCATCGTTCTTAGATGCAACAACTTCCTTCTCGGTAAACAAGCATTGGAAGTCAAGATCACACAATTGTCCAACGGATAGCAAGTTGAAGCTCAATGAAGAAACATATAACACATTTGAGATAGAATGATCATTTGATATTGCCACTTTGCCCAATTCTTTAACCTTGCCCTTTGAATTATCTCTAAATATGATTCTTTCTTGTCCATCTACTTCTTTATCTAGTGAGGTGAACATACGAGGATCACCGGTCATATATTGTGTGCAACCACTATCAATAACCCAATGACTTTCACTGATCTTGTAGTTCACCTACACACAAGAGATCAAGCTTTAGGAAACCAAACTTGTTGAGGGCCCTTCACCTTCTCAACAAGTGACTTTGCTACCCAAATTTTCTTAGGCCTATTCTTATTGGGAGGTCCTAAGAACATGACTTTCATCTTCCTACTAGAATCCTTTCTAAGCATGTAATGATCATTGAAAGCAAAAGGTCTAGCATGCTTGGGCAAGGGTTGTGGTGGTGGAGTTTGGCACTCATGGGCAAAGTGGCCTTCTTGTCCACACTCAAAACATCTCTTTAGCTTTAGCTTTAACTTGTGTTGTTGAGCTTGAGCCTTCTTCTCTTAGTTTGCTAAGTACCCAATGCCACTTCTATCCATCTTCATGATGGTGTTCATTAGTAGCTCACTTTGAAGATGCTTGCCTCTTGTGAATTTGCTCAATCCAATCTTGAGATGCTCTTTCTCCAATTTGAGCTTCTTATTCTCTTCCTTGAGTGCATCATTATTTTTCTCTTCCTTGAGCTTCTTGTTCTCTTCTTTCAACTTCTCATTCTCAAGAATCAAATCACCATCATGATCAAGAGTTTCTAGCACTATGGTGTTGGTGGTTTTGAGCTCTTCAAGATCTTTCTTTAGCTTTTCATTGTCATTCTTGAGCTTGACAGACTCATCATAACTATCGGTCTCAACCACTTGCTTGCCCTTGCTACTAGAATTTTGCTCAATGCTCTCAATGATCAAATCATCACATGATGTGGCTATATCAATCTTAACAACATTGTTAGTAGCATCATGTGGCTCATTGGATAAATATTCTTAAGCAATGACAAGATTATCATGATTAATCTTAAGAGTAGTATATTCTTCTTTTAGCATGTTGTGGCTAGTGATGAGCTCATTATGTATCATCTCAAGTTTATCATGTTTTTCTTTAAGCTCTTTCTTAGAAGATTTGAGCTCCTTGAGTTTGGATGATATAGCATCATTTGCCTCTCTAAGCTCAACACTAACCTTTTCGGCTACATCACATTTAGCTAAAAGAGAATCATTCTTAGCTTCTAGTTTTTCATTTTTAGCTCTACTATTTCTAATGATCTTAGTGTATTGATTTAGCAATTTAACAAGATCATCATAAGAAGATAATTCATATTCATCATCATCACTATCGCTATCATCATTGCTAGCATGTTCATCACCACTACTATCATCATTTGATACATTGCGATCACCCTTGGCCATAAGGTATAGGTGTGTAGAGGATGATGGCGGTGGTGGCGGTGAAGATGATGAAGAGTCAATAACAATGGCAGCCACCTTCTCGTTGTCACTATCATCATCGGATGAGCCACTAGATGAATCAATGTCCGTGAGCCAATCACCGACGATGTATGCCTTTCCACTTTTCTTCTTCTTGTGGAAGTCCTTCTTGCCATCTCTCTTCTTGTATGGCTTGTTTTTCTTCTTCTCATCTTCTTCATTGCTTGAGTCATCTTTTTTGCCCTTGTACTTGTTCTTGAACTTGTCTTTCTTGGGCTTGGTGCATTGGTGTGCTAGATGACCAAGTTCTCCACAATTGTAGCAATCCATCTTGGAGATTGGCTTCCTTCTAGAGCTAGTGAAGAACTTCTTCTTCTTGCCATCAAACTTGATGCCACTCTTGTTGAGCTTCTTTAGCATCTTGGCAATTCTTCTCACCATGAGAGCAAGACTTGCATCATCAATTTCATCATCACTTGAGCTCTCATACTCAAGCCTTGCTTTGCCCTTCTCTTGGCTAGCTTTGAATGCTAAGTCTTTTTCTTTCTTCTTAGTAGAGGATGAGCCATCTTGTGGTGTGATGTGCATGTACATCTCATGAGTATTGATCTTTCCCAAGATTTGTGTTGGTATAGCGGTGGAAAGATCACCTTGATGAAGCACGATCACAATATGCCTATATTTATCAATGGGGAGGATACTCAAGATTTTTCTTACAACATCGGATGATTGCATTTGAGTGAGTCTAAGCCCATTGACTTCCTCTACAAGAACATTCAAACGTGAGTACATCTCATTAGCACATTCTTTAGGAAGCATCTCAAAAGAGTTAAGCTTTTTCATGATAAGATGATAGCGTTCCTCACGCTCACTCTTTGTTCCCTCATGGAGCGCACAAACGTCTGACCATAGTGCATGAGCGTCCTTGTGGTTCCTCACCCAGTTAAACACATCTTTGCAAAGGCCTCTAAAGATGGTGTTTTGAGTCTTTGCATTCAATTTCTCGTAATTCACCTCATCGCCTTGTAGGTGTGTAGCATCCCGAGGTTTTGGAAAGCCTTATGAGGCGGCTATAAGTATCCCGACATCTAGAGCTTCTAAATACGTCTCCATGCGAATTTTCCAATATGAAAAATCACCCCCCTCAAAGGTAGGAGAAGGACCATCCCTGTGAGACATCTTTCTCTAGGTGATTAAGCCTAAATATGTGAGCATGAGGCTCTGATACCAAGTGAAAGGATCGAGATGCCCAAAGGGGGTGAATTGGGCTAATTTTAAATTTCTTTGCAATAATTTAGTCCTACGGTTAGCCCAATTAACCCCTTGTGCCAAGAAAGTGTTTCTATTGATCTACAGCACAAAAGTTTAGCAACCTATGTTCCAATCCTACTCTAGCATGACAATTCTATGAATATAAATGACAAGAATTGAATTGCTCAAAGTAAATGCTTAAAGTAAAGAGAGAAGGAGGAACTCGGCAATGTTTTGTCGAGGTATCAGAGAGTCGCCACTCCCCACTAGTCCTCGTTGGAGCACCTGTGCAAGGGTGTAGCTCCCCCTTGATCCGCGCAAGGATCAAGTGCTCTCTACGGGTTGATTCTTCGACACTCCATCGTGGTGAATCACCCACAACCGCTCATAACTTGAGTTGGGTCATCCACAAGCTCCGTCGGATGATCACCAAGCTCCTAATCACCATCAAGCCGTCTAGGTGATGTCGATCACCAAGAGTAACAAGCACAAACTCTCACTTGACCACGACAAGCCTAATGAGAAGGGTGGATGCACACTTTGCTACTCTTGCTTTCACTAATGAGGGCTCTCTTTGGGATTCTCAAATCTCAATCACCTCACTAGGACCTTGCTCTTCTTGGCACTCTCAAAGGTGTTTCTCAGCTGTTGGAATGAGCAAAAGTACCCCCTCACACGAATGGAGGAAGTATTTATAGCCTTGGTTGAAAAACGAACCGTTATGTGCCTCTGCGGGGTGACCAGACGCTCCGGTCATGTTGACCGGACGCTTCGGTCAGTTCTCCCCGAACTCCAGTGTTTAAGTTGTGACCGGACACTGGACAGCGTTCGGTCAGCATTGACCGGACGCGTCCGGTCATGATTTTCCCTCTCTGGAACCTTACTAGAGTCGACCGGACGCTAGCACCCAGCGTCCGGTCACTCACCTCTCAGTGTCCGGTCATGTCCAGATGATTTCACCTTGATCAAATGAACTAGCCGGACCCTACGCCAGCGTCCGGTCACTCTAGAACCAGCGTCCGGTCAGCATTTGACCCTCTATTCACTTCTAACTCTCGATCATACGTGAATGAAGTTTGATTCAATGGATCTAAGGGCTTTTTAGGAGCTACCTAGTGCTAGATTTAGCAAGTGTGCGCCACACCTAACCTACTAGACTCACCTAGGTCAAGCTACCCATCCATACCCTCCTTAATAGTATGGCCAAAGGAAAAACAAAGTCCTAAACTACTCTAAGTGTCTCCTCAATACCAAACGACACTTAGAACTAGTCCATCCTTAACATTGTCGTCCATCCTTTGAAAACCGAAACGATTTCCATCGTAGGAGCATGACCACCATGATAGCCCAATCGATCTCCATTACCGTGACCTAACTTAATTGCCTCTACAAAACACACGTTAGTCACAGTAATCACGTATTGTCATTAATCACTGAAACCCAACTAGGGGCCTAGATGCTTTCACATACTAATACTAAATACGTGCTGACCACTACCAGCAGTATGAAACAACTCATGGTCTTAACCTTCATGTGTCGATGTTGGAATAAAGAAATATGTGGGAAGAAGTATGATTTTATTAACATGCTAATTCTCCCCTTTTTATATATATGAAAGCATGCTGCATGCTCATCGTAGACTATGATAAAAGGCTTGTGGGTTGAATTCTTCAACTGCTCCCTTTTAGATCAACAGCTCTGCCATTCTAGACTCTAGAAGTCTTATCCAAACTGATTTCTTTATTCTGATTGTACAACTGATCTGCCTTCAGATAGATTGTCCAGCAAACAGCATATGACAAATTGGCAATATTCGAATGGATACATGCTCAAAACAATATTCTAATGGATTTTAGTTGTCACATTTTCTTCTCTGAGATATATGAGGCCCTGCCTGATTGGTGATTGTATGGATAACTATGCAGATAAGCTTGTCATTCAAACAGTATATAGGCTGAAGAAATTGTAGATTAGTAAGAGGCTGAATACATAGCATGATGCTAACAGGAAACAGATAAAGACATTACTATGTTTTCATAGGATGATGTGAGGATGACACTGTTAGATAATGGCGTCAGAAGGCTCCCTATTGTGGTATTGTAGCCACAGTAGGGGCAGGCGCCGAATGGCTCACCTGTCTCACTGTAGCCATAGCAGGGGTAGGCGCCAAAGTCAGCCCTGCTATCACATCTAGTCACCGTAGCAGCATGACAGCTATAGTAGGACTAGATGGGTAGAGTTGTATAAATAGATTGCCACTGCAACTCAATAAAGAGAGCGAGTTTAGTTTGCCATCTCATCTACAGAGCTCCGGCCAACGCTGTTGCTTATGCTGTGTGTGTGCGCGCGCTCTGTTCTCCCTCCCGTCTTCTACCTCTAGCCATAGTGTGTGGTCGCCAACGATAGTTCATGGTCAGCATCACTAGTGTGTGCTCGGCACCACTAGCGAGTGGTCAGATAACTCCGTGCCGAAGATCCAGTGGGCTAACAAGTGGTATTGGAGCCATACAAGCATAGTCGTCGGACTAACCACTGGCGATGACGAACGGTTCGGAGATGGACGACAGCAGCGGAGCTGCTGTGGCTGCCCAGCCACGACAGGAGGTCATTGTGCGCACGGTGCGGGAGGTCAGCAGCACCAGTTGGCCGACGCTGACTCGCACCAACTATGATGAGTGGTCGATGACCATGAAGGTCAAGCTCAGAGCCCGACGGCTCTAGAATGCTATTGACAAGGGCACTAAAAACGAAGAAGACGACATGCCAGCGTTGGAGGCTATCCTTGTTGTTGTACCACCGGAGTACAGGGAGCCGTTGGGGGTGAAGAGCTCTGCTAAGGAGGCATGGGAGGCCATTGCGGCGATGTGCGTCGTTTCCGACCATGCAAAGAAGGCGACGGCCTAGCTTCTGAAGCAGGAGTACAACAACCTCAAGTTCAAGGATGGTGAATCGGTGGGGGACTTCTCCCTCCGCCTGCAGATGCTCATCAGCAAGCTGAAGAGCCACGACGTCACCATCGATGAAGAAGAGGCGGTATCCAAGTACCTCCACTCAGTGCCGATAAAGTATATCCAAATCGCTCTCTCCATAGAGACAATGCTGGATCTGTCCACCCTCACCATTGAGGATATGACTGGTCGGCTGCGGGCGATGGACGAGCGCCTAGAACAGGCGACAGCAATGAAGGACAGCGGCAAGCTGCTCCTGATAGAGGAGGAGTGGGCTGCCCAGAGGAACTTCGAGGAAGCCTACTCCAGCCATGGTGGCGATGGCAAGCATCATAGCAAGGCTTCTTCGGAGAAGAAGAAGAAGGTCGACCCCAACTCCTATCGGCGTTGTGGGAAGACGGGCCATTAGGCACGAGAGTGCCCAAATTACAAGCAGGAGAAGAAGGCTAAGGCTCATCTAGCGCAAGCTGATGATGATGATGAGGCCACTATCCAAATGGCGACGTTCTGTGCACTGTACAACATCGAGGCTAAGGAGAAGGGAGAGGCGATGACGGTGAAAGGGCCTGGGAAGACCCTGAAGGCTATCAACCTCGACGAACCGCATGCCCAAGTCTAACTCAAACATGTGGTGGCGAGCAGGAGCAGTGGTGGTATCTAGACTCTAGCGCCAGCAACCACATGACGGGCTCCAAGGCAGCCTTCTCTGAGCTCAACGATGATGTGACCGGCACTATGAAGTTCGGTGATGGCTCAAGGGTGGCAATCCAAGGGCGCGACACCATCATCTTCAGGTGCCAGAACAGTGAGCACCGCGTGCTAATGGATGTATATTACATCCCACAGCTATGTTCAAGCATCATCAGCATTGGCCAGCTGGATGAGCACGGTAGTGAGGTACTGATCAAGGATGGAGTCCTCAGGATCAGGGACCGAGAGAAGCCACTTCTTGCCAAGGTGAAGAGGTCCCAGAACTGGTTGTACCTGCTCGACTTGAAGGTGGAGCAGCCGGTGTGCCTGGCGGCACGACACATCGAGGAGCCATGGCTATGGCATGCCCGGTTCGGCCATCTCATCTTCAACGCGCTTGGTCGGCTGGAGAGGATGGTCCGAGGGGGGCCTCACATCGAGCACGGAGGTGAGCTATGTGATAGCTGCCTGGCCGAGAAGCAGAGGAGGCTACCGTTTCCAAAGACGGCCAAGTATCATGCGGTGGACGCTCTCGAGCTCATCCACGGTGACCTCTGTGGGCCAATCATGCCAGCCACAAACGGTGGACGATGGTACTTTCTCCTGCTCATGGATGATTGCAGTCGATATATGCGTCTACAACTCCTGACGAGCAAGGATGAGGCAGCGGCAGCGATTAAGAAGTTCAAAATACGCACGGAGACCAAGAGCGGCAAGAAGCTACGCGTGCTGAGGACTGATCATGGCGACGAATTCACTTTGGTGGAGTTCACTGCGTACTACACGGATCAGGGTGTGGTGTGGCACCACACCGCATCGTACTCACCACAACAGAATGGCGTGGTGGAGCGGTGGAACCAGACGGTGGTCGACATGGCTTGATCCATGATGAAGGCCAAGGGCATGCCGATAAGGTACTGGGGTGAGGTGGTGACCACGGTGGTGTTCATCCTAAACCACACGCCTACCAAGGCCCTGAAGGGCAAGACGCCATTCAAAGCTTGGTCTGGGCACAAGTCGAGCGTGTCCTTCCTCCAGACATTCGGCTGCATCGGCCACGTTAGGAATACGAAGCCGGTCCTCACCAAGCTGGAGGACAGGAGCACATCGATGGTGTTCCTGGGCTATGCGGAAGGTACCAAGGCGTACTGGCTCTACGACCCACGTAAAGGTAAGGTGCTTGTCTCGTGCGACGTCATGTTCGACGAGAAGGCAGCCTAGGACTGAAATAGTTCGAGCATGGGGGAAGCTAGTGGCTTCACCAGCACCTACGTCGTCGAGCACTTGGTCATTCATGGTGGTGGAGACGCTGGGGAAGAGGTGCCGAGCACTCCGGAAGGGGTGCCGAGCACTCCAAAAGGGATGTCGAGCACTTCAGGAGGGGTGCCGAGCACTCCAGGAGTGGAGCCGAGGGGTCTTACAGTGGTGCCGACCACTACAAGACTGGTGCCGAGCACTCTGGGTGAGGTGTCGACCACTCCAGGAGTGGTGACGAGCAGTCCAGGAGTAGTACTGAGCACTGCAGTTGGGGTGCCAAGCACTCCAGGTGTTGTGCCGATCACTTCGGCGGAACAGGGAACTCCATCGATACTGATCGAGTTCGCCTCACCTCTAAGTGACATCACTGAGTTCGTGGATGCCTTCTACGAAGGTGAGGAGGTGCGGTTCTGTAGGCTGGACGACATCATCGGTGGCACAGGGCCCTCAGGCCTAGCGGGTAGGCTGCTCAATGACCCAGAGCTGCTTCTCATCAGTGCAGAGGAACCACCCACATTCGCGCTGGCCAAGCACAATACACACTGGCGATGGGCGATGCTGGAGAAGATGAAGGCGATCGAAGAAAACAAGACTTGGGAGCTCATCGATCTACCTCTAGGATGTCGTCCGATCGGCCTAAAGTGGGTGTACAAGGTCAAGCGGGACGAGTACGGCGCAATTGTCAAGCACAAGGCGCGACTCATCGCCCGAGGCTTTGTCCAGCGCGAGGGCATCGACTTCGAGGAAGTCTTTGCGCCGGTAGTGCGCATGGAGTATGTCCAACTGCTTCTAGCTTTGGCAGCAGCGAAGGACTGGCGCATCCATCATCTGGACATAAAATCAGCCTTCCTCAACAGCGAGCTGGCGGAGACGATCTTCGTCAGACAACCTCTAGGTTTCGCCATCAAGGGAGCAGAGCACAGGGTGCTCCGACTGCACAAGGCGCTCTACGGGCTGCGGCAGGCCCCACGAGCGTGGAACGCCAAGCTTGACGCCACGCGTGGGCGAGCTTGGGTTCACACGGTGCGTAACCGAGCACGCGCTCTACACATGATGACGGGGGAAGGAGGAGCTCATGGTCGGCGTGTACGTGGATGACTTGATCATCACCGGTGCACGTGCGGAGGACATCGACAGCTTCAAGCACGAGATGGTGGCTCGTTTTCGAATGAGCGATCTTGGCGCGCTCTCCTACTACCTCGGCATCGAGGTAAGACAGGGGAAGGAGGCACTCACGCTCGATCAGAGCGCGTACGCCTCAAAGTTGTTGGAGCGGAGCGGCATGGCTGAGTGCAAGCTGTGCGTGACTCTGGTGGAGGAGCAGCTAAAGCTGACGAAGGCCAGTACTGTGGCGAAGGTGGATGCGACACTCTACCGGAGGATCGTCGGCGGTCTGCGCTACCTAGTCCACACGAGGCCGGACATTGTGTTCGCCGTGGGCTACGTCAGCCGCTTCATGGAGGATCCCAGAGAGGATCACTAGGCTACGGTGAAGCGGCTACTGCGCTACGTCAAAGGGACGGTGGATCAGGGGATCGTCTTCCCTAAGACCGATGGAAGTAGGCTACAACTAACTGTGTTCAGCGATGCAGACATGGCAAGGGACATCGACGGACGGCGGAGCATCTCTGGCGTGTTCGTCTTCCTTGGGTCGGCTCCAATTTTATGGCTGTCGCTGGAACAGAAGGTGGTGGCGCTGTCCACGTGCGAGGCAGAGTACGTGGCGGCGGCCACAGTGGCGTGCCAAGCTGTGTGGCTACGACGGCTGCTGGGCGAGCTGACTGGTGTGGAAGCTCACCCACCAGCACTAATGGTGGACAACCAGCCCGCCATCGCCCCTCGCGAAGAATCCGGTTCTCCATGACCAGAGCAAGCACATCGACGTGAAGTTCCACTTCCTCAGGGACTGTGTCGATAGAGAGCAGATCGTCATCGAGTTCGTCGAAACTGGTCGGCAACTCACGGACGTCCTCACCAAGCCGTTCGACCGTCTTCGACTCACGGAGCTGAAGAATATGATCGGTATGGAGGGGGCTCTAGGGTTAGCAGCATGATTATGGGAAGAATTATTAGATAATCTGTTGCATCCCTGTGTGAACACACGATAGGGGAAGGCGGCATCAAAAAGGCTCCCTGCTGTGGTACTGTAGCCACAGCAGGGGCAGGCGCTGAACGGCTCACCTACCGTACTGTAGCCACAGCAGGGGCAGGCGTCAAAGTCAGCCCTGCTGTCACATCTAGTCATTGTAGCAGCATGACAACTGTACTAGGACTAGATGGGTAGAGTTGTATAAATAGATTGCCACTGCAACTCAGTAAAGAGAGCGAGTTCAGTTTGTCATCTCATCTGCAGAGCTTCGGCCAACGTTGTTGCTTGTGCTGTGTGTGTGCTCTGTTTTTCCTCCCGTCTTCTACCTCTAGCCATAGTGTGTGGTCGCCAACGATAGTTCATGGTCGGCATCGCTAGTGTGTGCTCGGCACCACTAGCGAGTGGTCGGATAACTCCGTGCCAGAGATCCAGTGGGCCAACAGACACCGACCACGACCAGTCACACGTTGAAAGCACAACAAAGGCAGCTGAAAAGTCTCTATATAGATTACCATTTTTTTTCTCTATTAAACATGCCGAGCTAGCAAAACTCTTGTCTATCTTTTTCAAAAAAAAAACAAAAAAAAAACAAATAGATTACCATCACTCCAGGAGACAAGCAAGGTCGGTATCTTAGTGATTCTTTGTATTCATTTCTAATTTGTATGACCGGCCAATTTTTGAATTCCTTGCATTTGGAATAGTAGTAATTGTTCATTAATCAACATGAACTTTTTGGTTATAAATTATTAAAAATTATTTTCAATTAACTTTCCCCTCGCTATCCATCTGTAGCAACTCAGCATCATAAATCCATAATGCATAAGAGACATCTACCTGCATATACAAACAAACCTGGATTCCCGTTCGCAATATTTTGTGTTGATGATCAGACCATCAGTCCATCCTGGAAGAGAGTGGACACATACACCCTTTATTATGATATGTTGTCCCTTTGGTAGATGCCATGATGGCAACCAAGAGTACCTGAGAATTGAGAGCTAGCCACTTGATCTGAGCACTGCTTGGCTGCCTTCAGACTGGCGTTCTGAGATGAAATGTTGCATAGAAATTGAAGCACCTCACTACTTTCGATTAGATTTCGCTTTCACTTGTGGTGCAGTGCCGGCGCAGTTTGCAGTCTCTCTTGACCAGCCCACACTTCTGCATGCTTATAAAGTGCACGCACACTATATAATACTTAAAGCCATAGATCTTCTCTCTCTCAACCCCCCCCCCCCCCCCCCTGTCTCCAATGTGCATGGCACGGGAGGGGGAGGAGGAAAAGAAATATTTTGCTGTGCATGACAAGATGTTTGGATTGGGGGAGGTCAGGGTTTTGATCATAGTTCCTCGTGATATGTCAAGGAAGATCTTGTGGACCATGCACATCGATCACACATACATGCATGCAGTGCAGCAGCACAAGGCTGGCTTGCAATGCTGTAGCTGCCAGCAGCAACAGCAAGGCCTGCAGCCATGCACTGATGCCATCACTGATGAATCTTTGTGAATGAAGCAGCTCAAAACCGCTAAACCAAACAAGGGTCCGGGCCTGCTCGTCCTCTGTGTTTCAGTGTCCCCTCTAGTGTTTGTTCTCTACTTTCTTTTGTCTCTAGCTGTCTCTGAAAAAAAGTTTTGCATTGCAGTAGTGCTCACTGCTGGCTACCTCACTTGGCAGGCCACCACAAGCTTATAATGGCAGTAGGAACAGCCTTCCATCAGGCTCAGCGAGGAGGGTATCTTCCTGTTCATGTCCTGCCTCTTTTTACTGTTTTTGTATTCTTTGGTAGGTTAGGGGTAGGATACTACTTCCACTACACATAAAGCTATAGTGCTGTTGGTCGTAGTACATGGCCACTGCGTAAGTGCATATGCATGCATGCACGTCTCTGGAAAAAAGCCCGTAAACTGACATGCATGTAAAAAGCATATGCACGCACACGTATGGGCTCAACGGCTATAGTTAACTCTGTAGCTCGATCCTATATAAAATCATTTTTGTATCTCTGAAGCCAGTTTGCCTCCTGGCTTGCAGACCAAGAGACAAGACAGGCCTCAATGACTGAGTAATCTCAATCAAGCTAGCATGAATCAGGAGATGCGGTTACTAGCTAGTGTATCATCAACAGTAGCAAATTAAAGGAGTTCAGAATTGACCAGGACAGGAATGTGCAGTTATTCCTAACAGAAATGAACCAGGCAATGCAGTTAACATATGTGCTCAGTAGCAGCAAAGTATGTAGTTAAGAGATGGCAAGGTCAGGAATCACCTTTGCCGTTAGCACCAACAGAAATGCCTTAGCCCATCTTGTCCAGCTCCAGGAGCAGAAGAGTCTAAAAAATGTTCAAGCTTCAATCAGGCTCATGTTATTCCATGTACCTGAACAACAAGGATACCCCTATTTCAGTTCAATCTGTAGCAGCTCTTGATTCTTTCCCTCTCTGCATTAGCATGCACCACAAAGAATGTAGGAGCTGTCTGCTACTTCACATGAAAGATCATAACACTTGCCACTGTTCTTCAGCTACAGTGCTGTTCCTGGAGGTGGATTGAGTCTTTTTCCATTGCCTATATATAGTACAGGACATAACAGCACATGTAGTCTGAATCCCTGGCTGATGGACCCAAGAGAGAATCCACACAGCAAGCTTTCCTTTATAAAAAGAACCACACATGACATCTCACTCATCCCCGTCAAGGCAAAGTGCTGAATGCCTGAATCCATCCACCTGCATATTTTATATAATACCAGGACTAAGTTTTGTACCGCTGCAGGCTCCTGTTTGACTAGACAGAGACGTCAGAGAGATAACGAGGCCCTTTTGTGCCATGCAAAGCAGGGAGCAGTACACTGCATCAGGCATTTGGCATCATAACAGGCATGACCACAGCTGCCTCTCTCATGCTCCAGCCTCTAGTCATGCCCCAGCTTCACATTCACACGCGCCACCTCTCTTTTTTCTGATCATAATACTACCAACCAAGGCATAACAAGACAAACAGAAGCATATTAAACCAGAGAGGCCGTGTGCTCCGGTTCAATTGAATCTCATGCTTGTGCACTCCTAGCACAATGTCACAGCAACTTCTGTACCCTGCCTCCTGATGATAGTAACATTTCAGCGACTGGTCTGGCCCACTCTATCCTCCTCTTAACATATCGGCTTCTTCACATCCACATTCAGTCAAGGGCCCAAAGGCCTGGTACTAGTTACCGACAAAAGGTTAACTTCCTTAATCACCATGAAAATTATCACTGTCTCCATGTCGTTGAAGTAAAGCATACTGAGTAACTGCAACTTATGGGCCTCTGGTGACTGATAAGATCACTCAGTCAGATTAATCAACACTAAGCACTGCTCACCAAAAGATTCAGACTCAACTCTGCTGCCTTTTACATTTCTGTACTCCAGATTTGTTACATGGTTACAAAGACTGGACTCATCTACGTCCAATTCAAAACAGCCAGAATGATAGATAATAATACTGCAAATATCTACATGGTTTCAGTCATTTAAAGTGGTAACCGGGAAAATTGCTTTTCTGAATTCGATGACAATGTCTATCTGCCTGTTATATTTTGAACTATGGTGTATGATACATACTGTACAAAATCTAAATTTCTCCAGAAACAAAAGGACAAGAAAAAAGGGCCCAGAGGTGCACAGAAAGTCCAAACTGAGGCATATGATGCACACCAAGATGACCCTGCCAACCTAGCACAACAGCATCAGAGTTCTTGCCATTGTTCATTGAATCTTCTTCAGTTTGTCAACAGCCGTGGTCTTTTCTTGCTCAACCGGGAAGTATTTGATACCCACAAGGTCACCAACTTTGCTGATAACCTGCAAAATTGGCATGAAATTTAGTTCTATAACCTGCATAGCAATCGGTACAGCAGTGGAGTATGTTGCACCAAGCCACATAGTTAGTAACACAGATAAGAGAATGTGTGTGCTTTACCTCCAATCCTTTTATGAGATCTTCCCTGGAGTGGGAAGCTGAGATACATATCCTAGCTCTCGCAAGTAGAAGTGGTGTGGCAGGAAATGCAACAGTAACAACAGCAACCTGTGGAATAGATCATATTAGTAAACTAACAAAATGAGCAACTATTTTGAGACAAACTCTCACTAAAAAATGTGAGCACTGTATGCTAGGCGCATAGCAGATTGTGTGTATGAGAACTCACATTTTGCCTCAGGCACTCCCTTGAGAATGCAGGAATTTTAGCAGGATTGTAAAGCATGATAGGCATGACGGGCGAGTCATTATCTCCAAGAACCTCAAAACCCATTTTCTGAAGCTCCGAGCGGAAGAAATTGCTGTTCTCTCGAATTTGAGAGAGCTTCTTGGCCCCTAATTAGAACAATTGTTACATTAAGACTTTCAATAAGACAGGAGATATAAGAAACTGGCAAGATGTAAGAACTTCAATTCTTTATGTTGTACCTCTGTTAGTTCCATCTTCACCAAGGATGACCTTTATAGCTGAAATGACCTGCTGGACTGCTGGAGGTGACATGGATGTTGCATAAATATGGGCTGGGCATGTAAGCTTTAGATGTTGAATAATCTCCTGAAGAAAATGAACATTTGGTGGGTCAGATTTGTCAACTTCAAAATTTATTCAGTCAAGAACAGCTAAGTGACTATACACTTACATTTGATGCTGCAATGTAACCTCCGCATGATCCAAATGATTTTGTAAATGTACCCATCATAATGTCAACATCAGCTGGATCCACTCCCAGTAGCTCACATACACCTCTCCCTGTTTTTCCAATAGCTCCAATACTGTGTGCTTCGTCTAAATATGTGTAGGCCTGTTCATATGTGAAGTATATTAGTCGACCCAATACGACACTAGTAGTTTAAATCACTAGTGAAAGCTGCAATGATATCTATGCCAGTAATGACATGTCAGCCCACATCCCATAAGCAGGACAATAATTGTTGCCATTACTAAGATGCACAGTGATCCTAATACAAAGCACAAGTCATCACAAAAAAATCTCAAACCTTGTATTTCTTGCAGACAGAAATAACCTCAGGGAGTTTGCATAGCTCCCCCTCCATGCTATAAATTCCCTCAACAATCACAATGATCTTCTTCCATGGCCTGTGTGTACGAGGCTGGCCTCCTGCAATCTGCTCTCTCAATACCTCTTCCAAGTGAGCAGGATCTGGAAGAATTGAAGGAAAGGCATTAAACTTTACAGTGCTCCACTGACCTCAGTACTTGCAATGCAATTGTTAGTCACTTACTGTTATGTTGAAAAACCCGAACAGTGGCCCCTGAACCTCTAGCTCCATTGACTATAGAATTATGATTCAGTGAATCACTAATAATCAAGCCTCCCTGCAATTATTACAGTAGCCTTAGCTGCAGAGCTCATGAAAAGAACAAAACAGACATTTTGAGCATATATATCTTCACAACATACCTTCCCAACCAAAGCAGGAATGATAGCAGAGTTTGTCACATAGCCCATGCCAAAAAGAATAGCCGCAGGCTTACCAACAAATCTTGCAACAAGCTCTTCGAGCTCTGTGTGCAGCTTAGTATTGCCTAATATAAAAAAAACTCAATCAGTCTAACAATTTTTGATATATTACTGAAACCACTCAACCTAGGCAAAATGTGACAATAATTTGATAAACATAAGCACCAACCTCCGTCAACTCGAACACTGCACGTGCTAGCCGAATACTTCTTCAGTGACTCAATAACACGAGGGGTGCAGTACTCATCAGCCGCAGCAAAACCAAGGTAGTTATAGGAACCCAAGTTAAGGCATTTGGTTGTTGCCGTGGTACGACTGCATCAAAGATGCACCAGGTTAGATGTTGACATCCATGCTGAGACAATTGCTAAATGGCTATAGGTGGGAATGTAAGAGTAACGCACTGGAGTGTCTTGTTGCAGTCATTTGAGTAGCGCTCAACCACATCGAACCAAGCATCTGGCGCACTGGCAATCGGCCGGCCAAAGCAGTCCTGCCATGACAATTGAGATTATAAATCAACAAGGAAACCTAAATAGATATAGCATCAGTAGGTAAATGGTGAAACTGTAACCTCTCACATACCGGGCATCAGAATCTTTAGGTTTATATACATGGTTCATACATGCTTAATCTGATTAAAGATTTCATAATAACAGAACTCTGTAACCTGTTAATACTGGAATAGCACGCTGCAAGCGTATCTTTTCAGTTCCTGTGGAAGTCACTTGAAAATCAAAAGCTTTCCTTTCTTGACACTTTACTTTTTTCTCATTGATGAAAATTCCAGCTCAAAAGCAAGAGACCAATCTCTACAGTTTTCAGTTGCAACGGTTTTATATGGTAATAATATTTGAAACTAAGTTTCGTTATGGTATCATCTAACATCAGGGCCGGGGGCAAAGTAACTGGGGTCTCTATTGCTTGCTAATAATTACAAAGGAACGCATCAGGAAACTGTGCTCTTGAAACGTTGGCAATCGCCTCACCTGGATGCGGAGATAGAGGCGGCGCGTGTAGAAATCCTCGAGGCCCAAGCAGATCGGCGCGTAGCCCTGCGGAGAAAGCAACATCAAGGAGGCAGCCGGCGTGAGACGGGGCAGCGAGCGTGACGAATCCGGGGCGAGGAGGCGCAGGGCAAAGACAGGCAGGCAGCGGGCAGCGCACCTTGAGGTTGCTGGGCTTGCGGGCGTCGAGGATCCTACGGAAGAAGTCGCGGAGCTGGCCGAAGGCGAAGAGGAGGCCGTAGCTGAAGAGCGTGGTGAGCGCGGTCACGTACGGGAGCCTCACCATGGTCACTCCTTCCCCGGTTCCCCGCTCTCTTTTCCTTTTCCTCGGCTGTGGCGGTGGATGCAGATGAGATGCCGGGGCGGCGGGGCGGGGCGGGATTTGTAACCCCCGCGAACTCACGCGGTGGCGGCCTGCCGGGCTGCTGCCTGAGGAAGGGAGCGGACAGAGGAGTGGAAGCGGTCGTTAATGGCGACGAAAGAGGAGAGAGGGTGGTGACTATACTACTCTTTAACAAATTAATTAATGCGAATCTGCGACGCCGATCGAATGGGTGGAATCGTGATTGAAGGCGGGTCGCGGGTTTGAACGTGTTCGACGGCGATGCCGAGGACGACGGGAGGAGGATGGATCCCGCGCCGCCACGGTGACCTCACCGGCAATCAGTTACTCTCATCTCACCGTAAATTTTTTTTTTTGTTAATTTCGCTTTTCGATAAGTTTTACCATATTTATTACACTATAAATAAAAATATATTCCATTATTAATTGAATAATACTTATTATGCTACATAAATATTAATATTTATATATATATTTGATCCAACCTGAAAAGTACATATGCATTAAGCCCCGTGCTCATATCATGTTTTTACTTTTTTTTTTCATTCCAAAATCCGGCTCACGAACACAAAATTAATATTCTCCAAGATCATTAGGGCACGTACAACGGTCCATGCTGGCCGTCGTCTCATGTGCTAATTTTGCAAAATCCTCCCTCGCTGGCAGTAGACGGGGTGGGGCTGTCGTCTCATGAGACGACGGCATCGGCCCGTGCTCCGAGAAACCAATTGCGTACGAATTCATCCGGTGTGGGCATGCAGTTCCCGTAGGCCTGTATTCTCTCTGGTCTCTCTAGCTTCTTGTCTTTTTCCAACAATGCACAATTCTTTCTCAAGCTTATAAAATCCATTTAAAATCAAAATTGAATCCAAACATTATGATTCAAATTTTGTTAAGTTCCTTTCAAACAGAACTATAACCTGATGTAATCATATCATATTTTATCTGTTTTTTAAAAACTATTATATTACTTTGTATATAAAAATGCTAATATATTCATGTTGCCAAAATTACTATTCTAAAAATATTGCAATCGTATTTGTTGTGCTTGACCTGTTTTGCATCGGTTAACAATACACTGGTATACAATGATCGTATTCATGGTACTTTAATTGTTTGTGTGCGTATTTTAAGAACGTGCAGACAGCATGCTGTTTATGAAATATATTATATTACATTATATATATAATATATATGATTTACTTTGAAGGATTTGTTTTGTATCAATTAGCAACACAATGGTACACACAATAGTACATAGAAATAATATTCATGATTGATCACGGCACATGCAAGCATTTAAACTATTTGTAGATAGCCAAATAGACAGCAGCTGTCTGTGGGTTGTATAAACTGTCTATTTAGCTGTTTATGTTGTAAATCCAAAACCTTACAGACAGCATAAATCACTCAGAAATAACACATGAACACAAAATTTATATTCCCCAAAATCATTAGGAAAACAAAACTATCCCATAAATCACTCTGGTAATTTTTTTTATCACATAGATCACTTTTTTTATCACACCTTTACTTGGAAAGTCCTTTTTGCCCGAATTGTTTGGCGCTAAGTTCTCTAGATTCTTGGGAACATTTTTTTTCTTTGATTTGAGGTTTGAGCGACACGGTGCAACCAAATAATTTTCAAACCACACCTAAACGGTAAGAGGAGGCCACATCGACACGTTCCGAAAATTCAACACTGCATTTTTAATAGGGTCGCCATTTTATGTCTTTTGCGGACGTATGAAAACAGCAAAACTGACTCATCCGAGAAACACCTTAAAAATAGAATTTATATTTTTTTTGGGTCTGAAAAATTACCACGCTAAATATTTCATTGACTAACGAATGATTGTGAATGCTTGGATGCCGCACCTGCATCTTCTAAAGTTGCTTTCAGATTCAGTCCAAATCCACCACCTCGCTGTTACATAGTTTTTCCAGTGACTTGGTCAGGATTGGGATCCGATGATCCATATGGTGGACCACTGCTCAAGTCAAGAACGGCACAAGTTTAACAACTCAATTCAGCTACTACACATATAATAACGGACACGAATACGATGCTGCACGCGTGAGCGTGAGCGTGACCTGACCGTGCTGACAAAACGTCCAGCTGCTCTTTGTGGAAAATATTTTTTGTTCCATTTTGGTTCAGACTTTTTTTTTTACAATTAGTTATGGCCGGCTTTCTGTTGGTGACTTGGTGGTGTTGCCTCCACGAAACGAAGCACAGAATTGACAATTTCAGTGTTGCGACTGTCGTGGCAAACTGGCAACATCAAGGAAAGTCCATCGATATACCTAGATGGCTAGTGTTTCTCTGGTTTTGGTTGAAACCTTGCTATCAATAGCGCGTTTGGTTCGCGTCATGAGGTTGTGCGGAATCATCTGATCCAACATCCAACCTTGGCGAGACGTTTGGTTTGAATCTCGTCGTCAACTCATCCGTCACGAAACCATTCCTTGTACGATGTTTCCATAGGCCAACCCCAACAAATCTCTCGAGTTCGAGTAGAGTCATTTCTAGAAAAATGCCGCACGGCTTCATTCCAGACCAACTCAATTCTGTGCACGTTTGGATCAATCAAGATTTTTTTTACTAGCCATGTGCGCACATTTTTTTTTTCATCTAATTATTCTTGTAACGATAAGTAATGTGCATCAGCACGCGCATCTTATAATGTAAAGAGCTTAATTAGATCATCTGATTTATTGGGAGAATAAAAATGATGAAAAATTGACATCAAAATTATCTGTTTTTGAGGACGGCCTCGCCACCAATTTTGAGCTAAAAACGGCTCAAATAAAACCACACAATTGAATCAGTTACAAATTTTATCGGTTCTATTAAGTCACCACACCTGCGGACCCGCGGTCAACACAGGAAGGTTGCAAGTACAAATACTACGAAATGTAAATAAACGAGAGAAAAAATTAAAGAGCTGTAGTAGTTCGTGTTTGGCCCATCATAGAAATGTTTCATTTGATCCGGCCCACAGTCGATTTCCAAGACCTCAGCCCAACAGCCCCAAGTGCCCCCAAGCCCAACAGGCCTAGGTTTGTTCCCCTCAAAAAAAAAAAAAAAACAGTTCAAGGTTTTGAGTGTACTATATAATACGCCTCCTTTCGGAGAAGGCGTACTCACGTAAATCTTACTTTGGCTCTCTACCGCCGGCCGGAGAAGAGACGAACACTGTGCGGATCTGTAACCGTAGTGCGTTTCCACTTTCCACTTCCTTCCCAGTTCATCCACGACAGAGCAATTAATCAATTGCACAGCTGCATTCCTCAATCCTCACCCGTCAATCTTCCGTTCCCAAGTCGCAACTGCGTTTCCTCCTCCGCGTCTTCAAGGAGGGGAGACCTGAAGGAGAAACGAATCCAGCCTGGTGGCTGCCGGTGCTGGAGCTGGACGCTGGTGCATACTGCGTAGGCAAGAGCAGGCAATGGCGGAGGCGGATGCGGGGAAGGAGAAGAAGGAAGTGGTGCGGCTGGAGCGCGAGTCCGTGATCCCCATCATGAAGCCCAAGCTCATCATGAAGCTCGCCTACCTCATCGGTATCTCTTTCTCTCCCTGCCTACTCTGTTGCCTCTCCGTTTAGGCAGTCTCTCGTCTTCACCGCCGGCAACTTGCGTTTCTTGGCTGGTCGACCACGGGATGTTGGGCTCATAAAAGCGAGGCTATAGCATCGTGATTATCCTATTTACTGCAAAGTTGCTGGCTTGCGAGATCCCTGTCTCTTTTGAGGGAAAAGCTAGAATCTCGCTTTGATTTATTCACCTGGTTCATGTAAAGTGGAATCTGCATAGACAAGTCCGTGTACCCATTGCGACTGAAATACATGTCTTTAGCTGTGCACCCTCTTTATCATGTGGCCATCAAATATCTCTTTTAAATATTGCCTTGTCTTGTTTACGACAAGCTGAAGCAAGGATGCTGCTTTGGATACAATACCGTGCAACTCAGTTAATACTGTTGTGTTTTTTTTTATTGAAGAACATCAATCCGACAAACAAGAATTCTTAAAGCTCTGCAAGAGGGTTGAGTACACCATAAGGGCTTGGTACCATCTCCAGTTTGATGATATGATGGTGAGGAGAGTTTATTATCCATACAAATGTAGGCCTTGTTTAGATCACCTCCAAATTCCAAAGTTTTTTCACTCTCTCTCCGTCACATCAATTTTTAGCCGCTTGCATGGAGCATTAAATGTAGGTAAAAAAAATAACAAATTGCACAGTTTAGTTGGAAATCACGAGATGAATCTTTTAAGCTTAGTTGGTCCACGATTGGACAATATTTACCAAATAAGACGAAAGTGCTACTATTCATCGGGTTGAAATTTTTTGTAATCTAAACATGGCCGTAGCGTTTGTTGGTTCGAATTCATTATTACAACCATCTCCAGAGTCTTCAGTGCTTCAATGATATTTGATCTATTCAGACTGGTACTTTTGCAGGAACTGTTCGCTCTCTTCGATCCTGTGCATGGTGCTAAAAAACTCCAGCAGCAAAACTTCTCGTCGGAGGAAGTCGATATGCTTGAGCAGAACTTCCTGTCTTATTTCTTTCGGGTAAAGGACCTATTCTGGGAGAAATAACTATTTATAGGTTTAACCTCCAAGTGAAGGAAGGAGGCATGGAACAGTTTCTTTGTGAATCAAAACATATTCTGTAAATGTGCTCTTTAAAGTGTCCTTACTTGAAGTGCAGGTGATGGAAAAGAGCAATTTTAACATAGTAAATGACGATGAGGTTGAACTTGCTCATTCTGGACAATATCTGTTGAATCTTCCTATTAAAGTTGATGAATCAAAGGTGAATGCCCTTCCCTGCAAAAGCAAAATATGTCCTTATCTAAAATTCACTAAATTTCAGTGTGAAATTCCAATTTGTTTTTGCCCTTTAACAGTTAGATAACAAGCTTCTGTTGAAGTATTTTAAGGAGCACCGTCATGAAAACCTACCTGACTTCTCGGATAAGGTGATATTTTTTATACATGACATAGATGAACATTTCTTTTTGGAAAGTCATCAGTAGATTGTTCCTTTGTTCTTGAGTTACAACAGGTTAGTGTTATTTCGTAAAAAACAAATTCTCGTTTTGTGTGACCAGCCAAGCAGTCAAACATTCATATTCGGGTTACTCTAATTTAGTTGTCAGCTAATTCTTCTTATAGACAATCATGCGTTGTGTATTGTATCATTTTTTTTGTTTACTGTTGCTCCTTCAGAGTCCAGACCTCTTCTCTCCAAGTGTCATTGAGTTGTTGCTTAGTATTCCTCAGATATTGTTGATCAACAACTACTTATTTAGCTGACATAATCCTTCATGTGCCAGTATGTTATATTTCGTAGGGGCATTGGATTGGACCGCACTAGCAACTTTTTCTTCATGGAGAAAGTGGACATGATCATAGCTCGTGCATGGCGAGGGTTCCTTGAGAAAACGAGGTATGCTATCTGCGGCAGATTTAATGCCCTGTACATTTGATCTTGCTCACCCAAAATTTTACTATTTTCCATACTGCGCTTCAGACTGCAAAAGCTCTTCTCAAGAAAGAAAAATAGTAAGCCAAAGATAGATTCCAAGAAGAATGATGATTTAGCTAGTGAAGTAGAAGACAAGGAGCTTTATGTTGAACGCATACGACTTGAAACAATGAAGTTAAGGTTTGCTCTCTTCTTTAACCTGTTATTAAGCTGTCACACTCTCGATCACTTTCTCTCATGGTCTTACAGTTTCCTCTTTGCAGCTTTCAGAATTTAATCGGCAAGGTCACAATTCAAGAGCCTACATTTGAAGAGGTGATTGTCTTGTATAGGTAAAGGTTATAAAATGATTTTAGGTTGCAGACAAAATTTTCTAGTCTTGGTTCTGACATGGATGGTTGCGTGATTTGTTTGAATTACAGCATGCACTGATTTGTGATGTTTTCCTTCAGGAGAAAAAGTCCAAAGGACCAGGATGATAGAGCAATTCATGTAAAACACTTCAAAAATATTCCAATGGCAGATATGGAGTTGGTTCTGGTTAGCACTGGGAGTTGCCTTGTCTGAAGAAAATTTTCGCATTCATATTTATCGTTTAACTGGAATTATGCTGAAGAACCACTGTAATTGTTGCAGCCTGAGAAGAAAAACCCAAGCCTCACACCTATGGACTGGGTTCAATTTATTGTTTCAGTTGTCATTGGACTTGTAAGTGGACTGTAACCAGTTTCATTTGATTCTGTTGTGATACTTCACCTTCTGATTTACTTGTGTCACATCACATAGGTTACACTCATCAGTTCACTGGAAATGCCTAAAGCTGATTTCTGGGTTGTAATTGCCATCCTTTCTGCTCTGGCAGGATATTGTGCTAAGATCTATTTCTCGTGAGTATCTTGGTTGATTTGATTTTTATCAGTAATGTTTATTATGAAGACATTAGAAAAAGGTGGAAGCTTTTGTTTGTCACCTTGTAGACATCCTCCAGAACACTTTCACAAACTGCACAGCTTTTCTTCATTCAACAACAACAACAACAACAAAGCCTTTAAGTCCCAAACAAGTTGGGGTAGGCTAGAGTTGAAACCCAGCAGAAGCAATCAAGGTTGAATAGCTGTTTTCCAAGCACTCATATCTAAGGCTAAGTCTTTGGGTATATTCCATCCTTTCAAGTCTCCTTTTATTGCTTATACCCAAGTCAACTTTGGTCTTCTTCTGCCTCTCTTCACGTTACTATCCTGGCTTAGGATTCCACTACGCACTGGTGCCTCTGGAGATCTCCGTTGGACATGTCCAAACCATCTCAACCAGTGTTGGACAAGCTTTTCTTCAATTGGTGCTACCCCTAATTTATCACGTATATCATCGTTCCGAACTCGATTCCTTCTTGTATGACCGCAAATCCAACGCAACATACGCATTTCCGCAACACTTATCCGTTGAACATGTCGTCTTTTCGTAGGCCAACATTCTGCACCATACAACATAGCAGGTCTAATCGTCGTCCTATAAAACTTGCCTTTTAGCTTCTGTGGTACCCTTTTGTCACATATGACATCAGATGCTTGGCGCCACTTCATCCACCCTGCTTTGATTCTATGGCTAACATCTTCATCAATATCCCCGTCTCTCTGTAGCATTGATCCTAAATATCGAAATGTATCCTTCCTAGGCACTACTTGATCTTTCAAACTAATATCTTCCTCCTTCCGAGTAGTAGTGCCGAAGTCACATCTCATATACTCAGTTTTAGTTCTACTGGGTCTAAACCCTTTGGACTCTAAAGTCTCTCGCCATAACTCCAGTTTCTGATTCACTCTTGCCCGACTTTCATCAACTAGCACTACATCATCCGTGAAAAGCATACACTAAGGGATGTCCCCTTGTATGTCCCCTGTGACCTCATCCATCACTAAGGCAAACAGAGAAGGGCTCAAAGCTGACCCTTGATGTAGTCCTATCCTAATCGGGAAGTCATCCGTGTCTCTATCACTTGTTCGAACACTAGTCACAGCATTGTTGTACATGTCCTTAATGAGCCCGACGTACTTTGTTGGGACTTTATGTTTGTCTAAAGCCCACCACATAACATTCCTTGGTATTTTATCATAAGCCTTCTCCAAGTCAATAAAAACCATATGTAGGTCCTTCTTCTTCTCCCTATACCGCTCCATAACTTGTCTTATTAAGAAAATGACTTCCATGGTTGATCTTCTAGGCATGAAACCAAATTGGTTCATAGAGATCCGCGTTATTGCTCTCAAGCGATGCTCGATAACTCTCTCCCATAGCTTCATAGTATGGCTCATCAACTTAATTCCCCGGTAATTAGTACAACTTTGAATATCCCCTTTATTCTTGTAGATCGGTACCAATATACTTCTCCACTCGTCAGGCATCTTGTTCGATCGAAAAATATGGTTGAACAGCTTGGTTAGCCATACTATAGCTATGTCCCTGAGGCATCTCTACACCTCGATTGGGATACCATCCGGTCCCATCGCCTTACCTCCTTTCATCATTTTCAACGCCTCTCTGACCTCAGATTCTTGGATTCTCCGCACAAAGCGCCTATTGGTGTCATCAAAAGAGTCATCCAACTGAAAGGTTGTATCCGTATTCTCACCATTGAACAATTTGTCAAAATACTCTTGCCATCAATGTTGGATCTCATCCTCCTTCACCAAGAGATGCCCCATTTCATCCTTAATGCACTTAACTTGGTTGAAGTCTCTTATCTTTCTCTCACGAACCCTAGCCATCCTATAAATGTCCTTCTC
Organism: Miscanthus floridulus; assembly: GCF_019320115.1. Lineage (NCBI taxonomy): Eukaryota > Viridiplantae > Streptophyta > Magnoliopsida > Poales > Poaceae > Miscanthus > Miscanthus floridulus. Next base: position 138,477,428 of record NC_089585.1, on the reverse strand, counting down.
TCCTTCCTTCGTACCCAAATGTTGGTAAAGATCCTCGTACGCTCTACCCTTTGTCACACTTACAGCTCGCTTTGCAGTCTTCTTTGCCACCTTGTACTTCTCTATGTTGTCCACACTCCTGTCATGGTACAAGCGTCTATAGCATTCTTTCTTCTCCTTAATAGTCCTTTGGACTTCTTCGTTCCACCACCAAGTATCTTTAGCCTCGCCTCCACTTCCTTTGGTTACTCCACACACCTCTAATGCCACCTTCCGAATGTTGGTTGTCATCTTCTCCCACATGTTGTTTATGTCATCTTCCTTCCAAGAGCCCTCTTTGATAACCCTTTCCCTGAATACCTCTGACGTCTCCCCTTTCAGTTTCCACAACTTTGTTCTTTCAATCTTAGCTTGTTTATCCCTACGGGCACGCACCTGAAAACAAAAGTCTGCCACCAAAAGCTTATGTTGAGAAACAACACACTTCCCTGATATCACCTTGCAACCCAAGCATGCTCGTTTGTCCTTTATTCTTGCGAGAACAAAGTCAATTTGGCTAGAGTGTTGTCCGCTATTGAAGGTCGCTAAATGAGATTCTCTCTTTCTAAAGAAAGTGTTGGCTATCATCAGGTCAAAAGCTACCGCAAAGTCCAGAACTTCCTCCCCCTCTTGATTCCTACTACCATACCCAAAACCTCCATGAACTGCCTCGAAACCTGCGCTTGTAGTACCTACATGCCCATTAAGATCTCCTCCTATAAAAAGCTTCTCACTACTAGGTACAACTCTAATCAGGCCATCTAAGTCTTCCCAGAACTGTCTCTTAGCACTCTCGTCGAGGCCTACTTAGGGGGCATACGCACTAATTAGGTTCAAGACCATATCACCAATGACAAGCTTGACTAAGATAATCCTATCTCATTGCCTTCTCACTCCCATCACACTATTCTTGAGGCTCTTATCAATCAAAACTCCTACTCCATTTCTATTCGCGACTGTTCCTGTGTACCAAAGCTTGAAACCTGTATTGTCCACCTCCTTCGCCTTCTGACCCTTCCATTTAGTCTCTTGAACGCATAATATATTTACACGCCTCCTAGTCGCGGTATCAACTAATTCTCTTACCTTACCTGTAAGCGACCCTACATTCCAACTACCTAAACGGATCCTAGTTGGTTTGACTAGCTTCCTTACCCTTCGCACCCGTTGACTCAGATGTGAAAACCCTTGCTCATTTTTCACTACACCCGGGCGCCGATGTAGCACGCCACTAAGGATGCGACAACCCGATTCTTGCTCACTTGACACCGTGCCCAGATCGCAACACGGCGCGTCACGGGGGTGACGACCCGGCCCTTGCTCATTTAACACCATACCCGGGTTCCGATATGGCGCGTCACTAAGAGGGTTACGCTCCAACGGTTTTCTTTCGGGTTTTATCTCCATTAGAATGGCTAGGTTTAACGTTGGCTCGCCACGCCTATCACAACCCTCCTCCTTTACCACATAGGTGGAGTTACAGCTTTTCTTCATTACGATGTTATTTCTTAGTGTTTATGGTTGTGTCGGGCAGTATGTTAAATATTCGGTCTGTTAAATAGTTTTCTAATGCAGGTTTCAACAGAACATGGCAACCTACCAAAACCTAATCACTCAATCCATGTATGACAAACAACTAGATAGTGGGAAAGGCACACTCCTGCATCTCTGTGATGATGTGATTCAACAGGAGGTAGGTCTATTCTCTACACTTTTTCTTGAGAATCAATAAATTAAATAAGCATTGGTTCAGACATTGGAATTCGAAGCTTAGCTAACTTCATTTCCATCCTTGTGATTTCATATGTTCAGGTCAAGGAGGTCATAATTGCCTACTATATTTTGATGGAAAACGGAAAGGCTACAAGTGATGTATATATGTTGTTCTTTCATTTTTAAAATCTATATTTTATTCATGGACTTATATTTTATTCATGCACTTGTTCTTATGGAAGAAATATTGAAATTAATCATTCATGTGCTCCCGATGTTCTAGGACCTTGACTTGCAATGTGAGGAGTTAATCCAGGAAGAGTTTGGCTTGCAATGCAATTTTGAGGTGATGGATGCTGTTCAAAAGCTGGAGAGGCTTGGTATCATTACAAGAGTGAGTTCTCACCTTTTTCTCTCTTGTTACCACTTGATCAAAGCATAGGGACGTTTTCTTACAAATACAGTGCACAGAATCACATTTTTGCAGAGACACATTTACAGGGTCAAAAGTTTTTGCATCCACTGACCACCATGTTGTTAGTTGCTTGTTCTCTGCTTCTTTTTTCCCCACATACTGAAGTCTGTTTCACATCCAGGATTCTATTGGAAGAATTTGCTGTGTCCCTCTAAAGCGTGCCAATGAGATCATCGGCGGTACAACAGAAGAGCTGGTTATGAAAGCCAGGCAAAGCTAGCAATCTTATTTGAATAATGTAACTGCATTGTAAATTCTTGCCTGATGGCACTGTAACGCTTATGATACTCCAGAAAGTCCTAACACTGAACCCTTGCATATCAGGTGGTAAATACATTCTGGCCATCTCCACAGTAGTTCTCCAGTGAAAGCTATAAGAAATGTGGTTGTAATATTTTTTTTAGTACTGTGGAACGTCCGAGGGTGTTGTAAGCATGTAGCATTCTTTTGATAACAAACGTGGTAGGATGTTAAAGAACCAGTAAAAGAAAAAAGATAATAATTGGCCTGTTAACGCATACAAGGGCTTGCATGTTGCAGAAGTAATGTTGTGAACCTACGCTGAGATCTGTTCACTGGCATTGGCAGCTTGATCTGTTCTTTGCTTCTGCTCGTGTTGCTAGTTTCTTCAGCTCCTTGAAAAGTTAGGATGCGTGTAATAAAACCCTGCATTATACTTGCTTTCTCTTATTAAATGATATGCAGTGCTACTGCAAACTTTTTTTTTAAAAAAAAAATTGATGCTGTGGTGTAAGCAAACTGTAGGTTAATCGACGCATCATACTGAGTTTTTAATGAGTTGGTTGGTTCTACTATTTCTTCGATACCCGATTATTTCCAGGAATGAGAAAGGGACAGGAAAAGGTAGCGAAAAATCCTTTTTTTTTGAACGGTAAGGTAGCGAAAAATCCTGGACGGTAGGTGTCCAACTCCAATACCATTATCCATTGTTGCTTTTGTCTCTTTGAAGCAACGTATAGTGTGCAGCAGCAGCAGAAAGCCAGCAGCAGGGTTGGAGCACTCAGCAGCGAGCGCAGCACCAGCGGGATAACGGATAATGAGCAGCAGCAGCCTGACCTCCGGCATCTCTGCCTCACCGTCTGCAGCGGTCAGCACTGCTCGCCACCGCCATGACGGAGCGCCGCACCAGCTGAGGGTGAAGGCGGCGGTGCGGCCACAGCAGCAGCTTCTGCTGCACGGTGGTCGCCGGCATACAAGGGGCAGCGCGGTGGTGGTGAGGGCCGGGCCTGGGCCGCTGTCGGAGATCGAGCCGGACCTGGAGGAGGACGCCATCGACGTGTATCGCACCAACGGCATCGCCCCGGTCCGTCCCCCGTTGCTTCTTCTTCTTCTCCTCAATTTTGTCATTGCCGGCCGCGCTTAGAACACGCAGGAAAGCTGCGAATCTTGACGTAGGTTGTGCCACGAACTCTGAAGAACGGATGACGTTTAGTTCGTTCATGGATAACACTTGAGAGAAACTGTGTTGCAGGAGGACTTCGTGTTCGGAAAGTACGATGGACACCACACCTATTTCGAAACCCAAGGTATTATTATATCCTAAAAACTCCATTTTCATAATATCCTTCGATGCAAAAAGAAGGAGGAGAAATAATAATCCACTGATTGTTTTGTGATGTGGTGAAACAAAACCTGCAACACAATTGCAATACCCCTTTTCTTCTGAAGACAAGAAGGGTTTCTGGGAGGATGTCTCCGAGTGGTACCAAGAAGCTGAGCCTCCTCAGGGCTTTCAAGGTGGCTACTGTCTGGCTCTTCAGATCTTTCTGCTTCAGTGAAACATTGCTTTGCTCATTTGTTGCATCAATGGAATCTCTTGCAGCACTCATCTCCTGGGCATTTCCTCCTGCAATCATCCTTGGCATGGCTTTCAATGTGCCGGTATGGATTGTTTCCTATGAAATTCCTATACGTTCCAAGCATTTGCGCAAAACCTTGTCACCGTACTTTCATGTACCTATACTGATTGGATTGGAGATGCGTCTGCTTCTGGCACCAGGGAGAGTACCTGTACATCGGGGCAGCTGTCTTCATCGTCGTGTTCTGCATCTTCGAGATGCGCAAGCCTGACAAGCCGCACAACTTCGAGCCGGAGATCTACATGATGGAGAGGTCGGCTCGCGACAAGCTCATCGCCGACTACAACTCCATGGACATCTGGGACTTCAACGAGAAGTACGGCGAGCTCTGGGACTTCACCGTTAACCCCAGGGATGACATCGTCAAATCAACCTAGATATATACCACTCTGTCTTCAGATTGTTATCTCTAGCAAAAGTCTGTCAGGGAAAAGAAACCGTAGCTGCTAGGAAATGCTCTTGATGAACTAAATAAAGGAACAACAATGTGTGGATCTTCGTGCCTCAAGACTCAAGTTCTCAGCAGTCATCCCTGTAAAGCAAAACTGGAGAGCCTGAAATCTGTTGTATCCTCATATATCATATGATGCATGCATGTCAGGCTTCTCACAGAACATGTTCTGCACAACAGCGAGCATGCTGTTGCTTCAACTTTCTGCATGGTTTTTTTCATGTTTCTCCAATAGTTTGAGAAAACATAAGCAAGACTGATGCACTGAACATTAAGATCCGTTGGTCTGCCACCACCCACCCATTCTTATTATTATTATTATTCAGAAATGTAAATGTCATTATTTTCCCTAAAAATATGTGCAGAAAAGGGAGAATTAGGAAGGAACATCAGGGTAACAAAACTGGGGAAAAAAAAGGGGTAAGCCTCGCAGCTGTCCTTTTTTTTGTACACTTGGGATGCAGCTGGCTCGCTATGAAGACGATTTTTTTTGAAAGAGAACAAGGCTAATCTACTGCCCTGATGAGAGAACTAGCTTCTCTCCTAGACTACACATCCCACTGATGTTTCACCTTGATGTTCTGAAGAGCTGACTGCCTAGAGTCACAGTTGGGGTGCCTTCTGTCATGACTGTTGTGAGGCTGATCTCCTGCTCGCGAATCCGGTGTATTTCAGCCTCCACCAAGCTCATCGACGGACGCTGCTCGCTCATTGGATTAACACACCATGATGTCAAGCGCAGCAGTTCCTTCATGCTTTCTGAGGTAAAGCCACTGGCCATTCTGTTGTCTGCAATCACGGAGATATCACTTGATTCCTGGAAGTTCTGTACCTGCATATCAATAGATGCATAGTGAGCAGGCTGGTACTTTTGTGTGTATATGATGACTATGAAATGAGTAAAAGATATGTCTAGAAATGGGTATGCTATTTGCAAAAAAGGGTGGACAAACATCAAGCAGTGCTGCCATTACTTACCCATTGAATGATGCTTTGATCAGATACAGCTTTCCGTCCGCTAACCAACTCCAGAAGGAAAACACCTAAACTGTATACATCGCTTTGTATGGAAAAGTTCAAGTTCATGGCTTCTTTCATTCTGATCATGCAACAGGAAGTTCCATCAATCTCAAGTAATGAATAGGTACTAGTGCATACAACATATTGAAGGCAGATGATTCTACTGTATCTATCTGATGTAATCAATGAATGTAAGAATTATCAGAAACATGTGTGTCCATTGTTACCGAGGATCAACGAAAGGATCAATAGATGTTCTGGAAGACAGTCCTGTAACACCAAGTCGATCAAGCATGCCTGGAATCCCAGTATCTGCAACTTTTGGTACGAAATCCTCATCCACAAGTACATTAGAAGTTTTGAAGTTCATATGGATCGCAGGGGGTGTCAGCGAGTGCAGGTGACTCAGGCCTGAATAGCAAGAAAAGATCGTCATTTAAGATTGCTGATGTAGTTGCCACAAGATCATTGCTACAGAAGAACGAGTCTAAACAGATACGAGATTATGAACTTCTGAGCTATATTCTAACAATAAAGGAAAGTTCAGAGTTGATTCATATGTGAAGACTTACCTTTAGCTGTGCCATGAGCAATAGAAAGTCTCTGCTTGAATTCTAACCTTAAATCTGCAGCATGGCTGTTACCTACAAAAGGATAGCAGAAGAATTAGAACCGATGACGCCACTCTTGTACATTAGAGTAAGATAATAAAAACACAATGGAAATCACCATGTAAATGTGTTGAGATGCTGCCATTGGGGATATACTCATAAACAAGCATCTGTATGCCATCCTCCTGGCAGTACCCCAAAAGTTTTACAAGGTTTCGGTGACAGAGAGATGCTAGGTAATTAACCTGAGAAGAAAACAGCACTGACATATGAGCTCAAAACAATGTAAGAAGGGTGTGGAGCAAGCTGAGCTATATTTTAAATTATATCAGGAAGTCATGCGGAAAAAATAAAGTTAAAACACAGCACATTCAATGAATTCAGGACCAGCAATTACTGAACATGTGGATAAGTAAGATTTTTTTTTTCGAAGAACCTGGATAAGTAAGATTATGCTACCTCTTGAATGAATTCCTGGCTAGGAGGAGAATGCCGTCTTTTAACAGCTACTATTGTGCCATCCTGGAGCAAACCCTTGTATACCTCTCCAAACGTTCCTTGTCCAATAAGATTCGCATTGCTGAAGTACCTTGTAGCAAAATTCAATTCCTCCAAACTAAGACATCTTGCTCCTTGCGACTCTGATAGATGGAAGGCGAAGTTATTACTTATGAAAATAGAAAGGAAAATGTATCTTTAGATGAATTATCTTAAGTTTTAAAGTTTTATTGGAAGTAACTTAATCTGTACCTGGTACAGCTTGACCTGATGAACTACTTTCTGAAGAGTCTGAAGTTCTTTTGCGATGCCGTAGGCAAAGCACTATTATGACGACGACGACAATAACTAGTAGTGCAAAGCCTCCTGCAGCAGCTCCTAGAGCTGCTGCAAGAAGTCCTGACATCTAGTATTGGATATCCTCCTTCAGAGTAGGGCAGTAATCTTTGTAGCTGTGGTGATGAGATCTGCAGATATATGAAACCTAAAGAGTTACATTAAATTTGTGCGAGCTTATATTTAAATTCATAAGGAAGAACATGAATGTACAGATTGCTGGTTATGCCAGCCAGTGAACTACAAAATAATTCAGATAGTGAATAAATATACGCAAACATGTATGCATGGATTGATTGATCAATAGCTAAAGTTATATTACTAGTGATATATAATATATTGACAATGAAACCATGGATTGGTCAAAGTAGCCCTATTATAGGATGGGGAAAATAGAAAGGATATGCATTATTTTTTTGTTGCCTTCAAGTGGAAAAATTAGGAAAGCACATTTTGATCATGGCATCAGCGGTACGGATGGCTCTACTAGTAACGCATAAATCTGGCAAAAAAGGCAATTAAATTACCAAACAGAAAACATATCTGAAAATGGACATTTTGTGGCAAAGCGCAATGGCAAAATTCGGAAAGCACGTTTTGATCATGAAAATGGTGTTATGGACAAAGGTACTAGTAACGCATAAATCTGGCAAAAAAAAGAGAGACAATTATGTTATCAAACTGGAAAACGAGGAATTGTCGTATATCGAAAATTAGACATTATGTGGCAACGTGCACTGGAAAAATTGGGAAAGCACATTTTGATCATGGTATCAGCAGTTGGGCCAAGCTACTAGTAACGCATACCTGTTTCTTTTCCGATATAATGTTCCCATATGATCATTCAAATTTTTCGCGCCATAACCAGGTCAGAAGAATTTTACCACAACACTTAGAATGACATGTTATTAATGAAATGCAATCAAATATCTTCACTCTGAAATCCTGCACTTATAAGCATGCTCTTAGTGCTGAAACAAATATGAGCACGCTGCAGTGTACAGGCAAAACATGAAAAATGCACTTTTGCTTGAACCAGCTTGAAGCTGTGCATAGAAATGTTGGGTTGATTTTATTTATGAATCAGTAGCATTTTGCAAATCACAATGTAACAATGTGGCATTGACTGCTACCAGAGTTCTGAACTCAGTAACAGTAACAATTGGAGTGTTGATCAATGAGGATTGTTGATTGTTTGATCATTTCCCTACGATCAATCAAAATTCAGCACTCCTGAACAACACAGGAACCACGGTAAGTCGAAAAAACGCATGATTCACACTCCACCCCACCAAAAAAGAGACACAGCCACTCCACCTGATCTCGATCAAAGAAATACACAAAATTGCGAACTTTGTTGGGGAAAAATGCCCATGATTTCGCAGCCATCCAAAAGTACACCATACCTGCAGATTGCTCAGGTCTAGATGCATCATGTACGTGCGAGAACAACAGCAGCCGCAAATGCTGAATCCATTCTGCAGACAACACGATTGGTTTGTACCGATTCTTGACTCCACCCCGTCTTCTTCCTCCTATCATCACAACCAAAGAAACCGAACCAATCAAGAAATGCAAGGACATGTAGGGCCGATTATGGGAGAAACAGGTAGTCTCGAAATTAAAGCAAGTGAGAATCCATGAAACCGAAAGGAGACAGAAGCAGGAATCAGGCAAGAAACCTATTCTTCTTCCTCCCCTGCTACTCTCCTCGGGTGGGTCTACCGCTGTACTGTGATTCTGTGAAGTGACTGTGTGACTCTGTGAGCGAGGTGAGCTGCCTGGGAGGTTTTGGGGAGGGAGGCAGGCACCACGCAGGCAGGGGGGGAGGGGAGCGCCCACAGGAAGAAAAAAAAGCGAGAGAGTGAAGAACAGCAAGGCACTCACCAGTGGGGCGGATTGTGAATTGGGAAACCAGCAGCAAACAAACATGTCGGTATATATACAAGCTGGTTGGGTTGAGCTGTAGGCCCTTTTTTTTGGCCCGTTTTTTTAAAGTTATTCACAAATATATCCCTGGAGATATATTTTTAAAATCTAGACTCTTAGCTCAGCGCTATCGTTGGTGGTGCCGAGGTTACACGCCTCGACGCCAAAGGGTTTAGCTCCTAGGCCGGGGCCACGTTGGCGGCGTGGACGCTGACCTAGCGTCGAGGTGGTGTTTTAACCCGGCGCACAACCTTGCTGCCCTAGCCATCTTCCTATTCTTTCTCCTTCCTCTCGGATTTTTTCTCTCCCCACTTCGTCCTACCTCACGAATCGGCATATTAGACCTTGGAAACTTTGATTTGATCCGTAGATCTTCGAGAGCAAGGTTGCTCCCGCCTAGTTTTTTTTCACATCGATTCGGTATATATTAGTTAGATTTTTTAACTTAAGAATCGTAATTACTTAGGGTTTCATTGAATTTTAATATTTATATTATACAACCGTAGGATGCCAGGGCGTGAAAAAACTAGCAAACCAAGATAACCTCAGCGCACATTATTATGTTATGGGTTCATTGTTGTGGATCAAATGAGAAACCCTAGGTGTAGGGTTTAATGTTAATTGCTTTCGGTTCTTAGAACGAAAATGACTAAATTATAGTTATGGCCGAATGACTGAAAATACCTTCGACCCATTGTCTCAGCCTAGTGGTGTTCCAGTGTCCATATGCTTTTGCGGCGATCCTTGCTAGGTAGCTAAGTTCGATGAAGAGAACATGTATAGGCAGATGTATTAGATGTGTTCCAATTTTGCGTTTGAGCCTACACTTCGTCAGCGCCGCATTAACAAGATGGTGAGGAATTGATGTTGTGTAATAATTATTTTGTGTCATATGACATCTTGCATGATTTTTTTGTTTTATAACAATCGTATTTGTTGCAGACCCCTCCACCGCTCTGTGATTTTGAGCACTGGATTGAGCCTGAAGACAAGTAATGGATGCAGAAACTGTTACGGTGGGAGGCAGAGGACAAGGAGATGATGGAGAAGAGACGTGGAGAGGAGGCTGCAGAAAAGGAACGCAAAGAAGAGGAGGAAAGGAGGCGTGTTGCTACGTACAGGGAGGAGAGGAAGAAGAAGCTTGAGCGTGCACGCCGAGCGAAATCAGCGATGGAGGAGAATCTCGATGCCCTGAGGAAAGGAAAGTGACATTTTTGCACTCAGTAGTCTCCATTACTTACTAGTTCTATGGTTTATTCATGAACAATGTTGTCTACTGTTGGACTTTTCATTGTGTTGTCATGTAATGCACTTTAAGTATGGACATGCTTAGGTCATGTACTGCGTTATTTAGTTTGTCGGCATGTACTTCTAGTATTATTGTGTTGTTTAATGTGTCATAGTATTGGACTTGTCATTATATATTTGTTTTCTATTATTTGTAGTCATAATATTCAGTTTAATATTACGGACGTAGTGAAATGTGATCATGTGCTGCAAACAAAACCTAACGAAGTAGGGCATTATATAATTCAACACACACAATACATGAAATGGCATGTGAGAACATATACCGAACTAGGGTACAGAGGTCCTGAACTAAACCTAACATGCCTTAGGTAATTTAAATGAACAACAAGCACACGAAATAGCATGTGAAAACATGTACCAAACAATGATACATAGTTCCTTCGACTAAACTTAACATGCCTTAGGTAATTAAACCAAACAACAAACACGTGGATATGCCATGTGAATAAGATAGGGTCGTTCTAGTAGTGTGGGCACATAGCAAATTATGTTGCACCTTCTCCACAGTAGCCTCCCATTGTTGTTGGTGGTGATGGCGGGGGTGACGACAAAGGCTCCTTGTTCTTGTGATTAGGGCAGGTGCAATATGGATTATTGTAGAGTACCTCCTATGAACTTACACCATTGTTGTTGTCGCCGTCTTCGTCTTCCTTATACCCGCTGCTAACTTCTCTTTATAAATCAAAGATTTGGTCCTACAGATAGTAGATGTACTGCTGATGCAGATAAATTGATCGAGGATCGACCCACCTAGTGAACCTACAGTTTTCTTCAAACTCGGAAGACTACAATAAGTATGTCCTGTGTGTTGTAAGGGTATTTGAGAAACATATTTAACAAACGAAATGTAATAGCAATTACACATGCTCGCGGACATTTGAAGAAGCGACGACCTCCGTTGATCCCCTCGATGAACATCTACACTAAACAGTCCTCACCATGCATGCATTTTGACCAATCTTCCTTTCTGTTATCGTATCATCTGAGAGGGCACTCTTTAGTTAAATCACTCTTGCTCTCGGGAGGAAACTGATACACTGGTTCCTCAAAGAAATCAGGCCCAAAAGACCCCTCCCACACAATGGGAGTTCCCTTCGTCCCCCCTTTTCTCTTCCACTTCTAAAACCCTTTCCTCTAAATGACCCTCCAGACATTCCTACTCCAACGAATCTAAATACTAGTTTGGTTTTCCTTTTGGTTAGCAATGCATCCTCGAACACATATATATAGGCGGAGGTAGGTTTGCTAGCCGTTGTATTGTGCTATAAATGCTTCTGGAAAGTCTACTTAGAATCACTGAAAAGTCTACATCGTAAGACACTGGAGAACCTAGATTCCATGACTGAAAAGCCTATTCGATTTTAGACTTCAATCACTATTTCGAAGGACACTAAAAAGTCTATTCGACGATGACATGACAAATCACTGTAAATGCTATATTATTTTACTAACTGCAGTTGGAGACGATGACATAAACGTACCTGCCCGCTAGTCTACTTCGCTGTTGCTCAGCGGCTCAGTGCTCGGCTACTCGCATGCAAGATTGGCTCACACGCATGCAATGTACATAATCACGTTCAGTTCTTTTGCATAAAATGGAAGGAAAGAAAAGAAAATCTCAACCAATGTGGTACATAATCATGTTCGGTTCTTTTGCATGAAAGAAAAGAAAATCTCAACCAATATGGTAGGCCGAGAGGCATACATGCATACTCATAACAAAAAAACAAATTGATTACTTAATGAACCGGAAAAACTGATGGCGCTGATTAATATGTACTTTAGGCAGAAAATCTTAGCAAAATTTCCCCTATTTTTTATACAATCCATACACAAATATGAGATGAATATTTAACCTCAATACAACATGTTCAAACATACAAATATATGCATTCATCTAAAACCATATGCATGAGCATATTAATAATCCACACAGTTCATAATTATAGTTCATAGTAGTTCCTAGTTGATAATAATAGTCCATACAATCCATAATAGTTCATAATGAAAGTCCACAAAGTCCATAATAGTACATAATAACATCTACCACAAACCCTTACTGCCGCCTAGTCTTACCCTTACCATTGTGACCAAGAGCGTTGGTGCCTGGAGTGTAAGGGTCAGGTGGACGGCGTCGCCTAGTGCCTGAAGGTTGTGTAGGCTAAGTCGAGGGAGCGTCCTGGAGCTGAGACGGGCCAAGCTCCTCGTGCCTCTGGTCCACCTCGTCGTCATCCTTGTCCTCATCCTCGTCCTCGTATGCAATGCCTATGGACCCTGTAGGTGCTTGGCTAGACAAATCTAAGCCTCCTCTGCCTGCGGAAGGAACGTGCACGTCTTGCGTCGTGGCTGTCCTGCAACCACAATGAGCAGCCGCACGGCGTAGCCGATGTGACAGTCTTTGTTGTAAAAAATTATGTTAACCGAAAGAATTTAACGTATTAATAATATATTTAAAAGAATATTTTGAATCTTACGTCTAGGAAGCTACGCGTGTCGTCGTCCCTGACTCTCGGACAAAAGCGCTCAATGTCTTCAACCGAGTATTAGAGGGTATTGCCCTGCAACAAAGTTCTCAGTAAGATTGTGGTGGTGTGTTGCCTCCTCCACAACCAAACATAAACATTAAGTAATGAACTAACCACAATCAGGAACTTTTTTTCTTTTAAAATTACAAACAAAGCGTATAGATTATTACCCATTGTGGGTTTTAGGACAAAGGAGCGGAAGGTCCTGTATAAAATAAAACATAGTCTCCCATTACTTCATGAACACGTGTACGCTCACAAAAATTTGAACAAAACATATAGATTATTATATGCTCCTCCGCTATGAGACGTCCTCGATGGGTCTACTCGTACGCCAGGTCGAGCAGGTTGAATTGCGCCATCCTACAAAAAAGTCAATGAAATAGAAATTCAATATACAATGAAACATAAACTTAGAAATATACAAGTAATTGACACAATCACAAGCATAAATTGAGACATGCATAATTAATTGAATGAATACGACAAATATGAAATAATAAAAACAACCAATAGTCGCACCTCACTAATCTGCCAATGGCAAGTGCGTGCGTGAATTGTGGCTCAGTCTACCACACTTGCCGCACTCGTACTGCTCGGGCCAGTAAGAAATGGGGTTTCTCTCCCACGCCTCGTTCTTTTGGGTATCTGATCCATAATCATTCTCTGTCTCGTCCTCTTCCTTGATCCACGTTTGTTCCAACAGTAAGCTGGATCCGCAATGTACTTTGGCCCATCATATGGAGGCCACTCTCTAGGGTCCTGGAAAGGCACGAAGCGAGGGCTCCATGTGTGCATAAGCATGTCGACACTAAACTCGTGAGGTATCCTGCTCTCGATATTATAGTTGCAATGCCTAGCTGCTGCCACCAAATATGAACATAAAAAGTGATACTGTCTTGGTTTACCATAAGTGCATGTGAAATCTTAGAGGATTACCACATGCATCCTCGACTCTTGGACCTCATCGTCGAACGTTGTACCACCCCTATGCTCGACCTGATAAGTCCCTGTGGCGTGGTCAAAACATGTAACCTCATGTGTGCCAGCCTTTTCATTTGCCTTCTCTAGGTGTGCCTTTGATTTCGGAGCCCATATCTCTCCATCACTCCGCAACTTCAATGCATGGGCGTGTCTATCGTTGAACAAGGCAACAAGCTTGTAAAAGGTGAATTGAATGATTGCATTCATGGACATACCATGTATCTCCAATAGCAACTTATTAAAAGACTCCGCCATGTTGTTGCACTAAAACTCGTACCTCCATCCACCAGCGTCGTGAGCTCTTGTCCATTTCTCCAAATCCCTCATCAAATCTATGAGCCATTGTCTACCTTCTGCATTTGATGCGGTTCTGACCTACTCCAACTTTTTCTAAAAGTACTTGTCCTCAGGCTGTCGAGCAGCCTCCTGAAATAGATCAAAGTTATCCTTCACACCATCCTTCCAGAGTAGATTCTCGGCAAGGTGTCGAGTACACCAATGATGGTGCAAAGGTGTGCAAAGGTGCATACCCCTATATCTGCTCTTCCACGACATTAAATATGCCCTGGGGCCTATCAGATATGACGCCAACCTCCCTGCCAGGCCCAACCATATGTATCCGGACTAGCCTCAAAAACTATTCCCAATTGTCATTGTTCTCCTTCTCAACCAAAGCAAATGTCAAAGGAACCAACTTGTTGTTCGCGTCACATGATATGGCTATAAGAAGTGTGTCCTGGTATTTACAAATCAAGAACGTACCATCAATGGAGAAGACAGAACGACAGTGCCTAAAGGCCTCGACACACTGAGGGAAGCACCAGAAAGCACGGAAGAATATCTGCCTCCTATCTTTTCATGCATTTGGTTTTGGGATGTACTCATAATGCACGTCTGGATTCATTGATTTGATTGCATTGAAAAGTACTAGCAGCTGCTCATAACCATCCTCCCAGTCCCCATATATCATCTTCCATGCTCGCTGCTTAGCCCTCTAAGCTTTATCATAAGTTATCACATAACCTCCATACAATGCTTAAACGATCCTGATAACTGTCATAACCTTTATGTTGGGTTCTCCCTACAATATTCTCATCAACCGCTTGGCAATGAGGGTAGATGTCAACTGTCGATGCTTCAGTGTCAGCATATGGTCAACACAATTGTGTGGCCCGACAACTTTTGTGATCTTTCACTTTTCGGTGACCATTTGCTTCCTTGCACAAACCCTCCATGGGCAGCGTTTCTTGTCACACACAACTATGTAACTGCGCTTCGCATATGAATGCAAGACCTTGTAAGATCTCTTTCGTATCACTACAAACGCCGACAACCACCTCTTCAATGCAGGGAGGTCCTTAAATACCCTACCCTTCTCAATTACCATGTTAGGGCCTGCCTCAGGAGCTTCTAGGAGCTCATCATCATGTCCTTCTGCACACGCCTGATCAGAATGAGCAAAATCGCTGAACTCATGAACTCTTGGATCACGACGGTCGAAAAAGATACGCCTCAGCATCTCAATATCACTCTCTATTAGCTCTCCAACAAGGTGATCATCATCAGAATCAAAGCCCTTGCCATCTCATATGGCTTCGAATCATTCATAATTTCAACACTATTGGAGCCACGAAATCCATCTCCACAGTGCACTTGCGTAGCAACAGGGGGCACATTCACATTGTCAGGAATGTCTCCTTCAACATAAGTTGCAAAATGAGAAAAAATGAAAAAATAGATGTAAGGAAGGGGTAAGCTCCCAATAGCATTGCGGATAAGACACTTACTCGGATGATTCTGTGTCAAAGGGATCTCATGAGGAAGATCTGCCACAACATCATGAGTCTGACAAGCATCTCCAACTAGCTCATTGAGGGTAGATTGAGCATCGGAAACCGTAGGTGCAACCTCCATATCCACATTAGGTTCAGGGATGGGAGGGTCGAAGTGTGTCTGCTGATCCATTGGTGGGCAAAACCCATGAGGGATGGGATAAACTAACACCCGATGCAAAACCGCGTCCAAACTTTGGAACTGGCACTTCATAGCCGATCTCACATAGTTCTTCCACTGGTCTACATACCCAATTGGAATCATCTTCCTTAGGATGTTGGGAGGGGAACCTAGGTGAAGTACACCCTCCACTGCGATGCCATCATCATCATCAGCTCCATGGCATTGTAGCTCCTCCCAAGCCCTTGCAACTAACTCACTAAATGAAGGCTTCTCATTTAATAACACAGGCACGCTTTGCATGTCAACAAACTCAACATATCCATAGCGATCTCTTTCTACGGTGCCTCCATGATATATGCGCACTAGGTTGTCCATCTAGTAGTTCAAACAAAAATTAAAATACAGTTCGTTTACTCCAAAGTAGCAGCTATATAGTACCTCTCTAATACATACTAACCAACTACACCCTTAAGTATATAAATACAATCTATTAACTACATAGCTAAATCCTACCTAAATAACTATGTCACTAGCTATCTAACTATATTTATCTCACTAACTAAATCAACTAGCTATCTAATAAATATATCTATGTACCTATGTCACTAGCTATCTAACTATATTTATCTAACTATATCTATCTCACTAACTAAATCAACTACCTACATCATCAAATTTACTAGAAACTACCAAATAATCAAAGTAGCACTATAATTCAAGCTAACTAAGTACCTACATTGCATATTCAAAAATTTTACCTAGCCAAGTCAATGCAACGAACATAGCACTCGACGTTGGAGGTGAACAGAGCTCTGGCGGTTGTTGCGGCCTTGCAGTAGGACACCAGTCCCCCCCTACGGGTGAGGAGGGGCAGGCTCGTGGATGTCGGAGCAGGGGCCGTGGTCGTGGCCGAGCGAAGCAGGTCGGGGATGCGATGCGGACGGACGCGGACGCGGACGCCGGGACCGAAGCAGGACGAGGACGCGGAGGACAGGATCGACGGCGAGGTCGCGCCGCGCTGGGGGCAGGGGCCATGTCACAGCCGGGGTCGCCGGAGGGAGCGTCTATACGCGCGGCGGATGTGGCGAGCCGGGACGGACGAGGCGACGCGAGCGGGCTGGGGCCGCGAGCAGCCGATGAGGGCGCGGACCGGGAGGGGCGGTGGGCGCGGGATGGCCGGGGCTCCGCACGGTGAGGCGTCGCGAGCGGGCTGGGGCCGCGGGCGGCCGGCACGGCGGAGGCAGGCAAGGGGCGCGGGCCGGGAGGGGCGGCCGGGGCTCCGCGCGACGAAGCGGCGCGAGAAGACTGGGGCCGCGCGCCGTGAGGGGCGTCGTGCGGTGGGCGCGGGCCGGGAGGGGCGGCTCGCGGCAGGCGCGCGACGACCGGGGCTGCACGCGGCGGTTGGCGCGGCGGTGCGGCAGCGGTGGCGACGCCCTGGCTCGGGAGCGGTAGAGAAAGAGGGGAAGAGACAAAGGAAGGGAGTTAAAGACAGGTACGGTGCTAAAGCGCCGCGCCAAGATGTACGGCCGTATGCATGAGCGGTGGATGCTGATAAACGCGGGTTTGGCGCGGCCGTTGCAGGGAAAAAGCAGGAGAAGGTGGAGGGGGCGGCGGGTGCGGAGGGAAGCGGGGAATCGTATAGGAGTCGAACTGGATGGATGGATCTCCTTCCCGATGATTGATCCAAAGGCGACAACTCGTCAGGACAGCGATACAGCGCCGACCCATCCGTTTTTCAGACCGGCCATGATTCTTCATTCGTATTCCAAAATTGCATATGTATTATAATCCGTTCTCCGATGAATCGGTCTTAATCTGCCGCAACGCCGCCGCCGCCATCGTCAATCGAAAGGAGGGAGGGAGGAAGTCGGTGAGATTGGGAACGGGGGGACGGGACGGGACGGGCCGCGCCAGGGGAGCCGCGCCAATGATTGACGGGGAAGAGAAGAACATGAGGGGGGCGCAGCAAGCTGGAAGACAGAGCGACAGACAAGAGCCAGCCTGCTCGCTGCTCCGTCCGTCGGCTCGCTCGCTCGTTCATCACTCGTTAGATCATCAGATAACCCAAGAGGCCAAGAAAAAAAGGAGTCGTCTTTTCCCTCTCCCTTTTTCCCACTGCTGGATTTTCGCTTTTCCTGACGGGGCTATGGAGTGTTCGGCGCTGCGCAGGAGTTGTCCGCTGGTTCCAACCCAAATTAGCACACGCTTTCGAAGAAACGAATTAAGCTAATACGTACACGTAAGTTGAATTAGTGAAGCTAGCGCTAGCGACCTACCGTCCCGTCCAAGGAAGGAGACGGACGGACAGAGCACACAGATCGCGCGAGCATTCCGTTCCAGAGTGGCCTGGCCGTGAGCTGTGCGCCGCCTGCCATTTCTCAATTCTCATCCTGCTTTCTCCTCCTGCCCGCGCGCGTTACTCGCCGGCCGTTGGCTATGGCTAGCGTCCGTTACCAGCTCCGGCCGTTGGCTATGGCTAGCGTTCGTGACATGCCCGGTAGCTTCTCCATCAAGCAGCGATTGTAGCCGCCAGCCACTTCAATCAATTTGGTGGTTTAGGATGGACTGCTGCCCACAGTGCTAGTAGCTTGTCTGGTTTTACTAAACCAAACAGGGCAGTGGCTCATCACTCATCAGTCACCGGTAAAAAAATGGAATGGAGAGAGGATGAGCAGCGCTGCTGTTCGTTCACGTCGCGTGTCACGGTGATGGAGCCAGCATCTTGTTGTCCTCTGAACTTTCTGGTGCAAATCATCTGACCATTACTATCAGGGCGATGGTTAGCGAGTGAGTACTGAATGACCACTGATGTGATGGTGAATTCGATTGCTTCCTTATACCGTCTCCAACAGCGCAGGCAAAGGGCGACCCAAATACAAAATACGTCGTGCACAGTGTTTTACGTTCTAAAAACACGCTGCAACCAGAGCACCCATTTTATGTGCCAGACGAGTCTGAAGGCAAAAAAACGTCGCCTCTCTCCACGACGCAAAACACTGTAGTGGGCCCGTAGGAGGAATCGGGGTGGAGCGAACGACGACGGCGAGGCGCGCCTGCACCTGGAAGCTCCACGCGGCGGAGGTTGCGTCCGCACCGTCGGTGGAGGTTGCCCCTGCTCACCGGTCCGCACTCGCCCCTGCTCACCGGTTCGCGCCGCCAATGCTGGCCTGGATCTCGCCAGTCCGCGCCACCGAGGTTGGCCTGGATCTCGCCTGCCGCGAGTCCGAGGTTGCCCTGGATCTCGCCGGCCGCGGGTCTAGAGCTCGTCGGCCGGGGGTCTAGAGCTCTCCGGCAGGGCCAAAGCTCGACGGGGAGAGAGGCAGGCGGCTCATGCAGGGAGGAAGGCTCGGTGCTCGGCGGGAAGGGAGGCAGGCGGCGCATGCAGGGAGGCGAGATTTGGTTGCTTGGGGTCTGTTGGAGAAGGCGAGATTTGGGTTAGTGACTCTTTCACTGTAGGTGACCTATACCGTTGAATGGGTATCGTGTTTGGGTTGTTTCTGTTGGAGATAGTCTTATCGACCCCGAACGATGACACCGACCTGTATGCATGTATCTTTTCGGTGGTTGGTCTGGTCAGGTGCTAGCGGCCTGCGTGGTCAAGTTCGGTTCCCTGCCTCGCCGTTTCCAAACGGTAGGTTTGGCTGGCTATAGAGTTTACAAAAACTTACTGATGTAATGGTATGGATGGGGACCTATACAAATGGAAGGTTTACAAGGCGTGTTTGGTTGCACGCCGCAACTTACCACGCTAAAAGCTCAGTGACTTTGGCCACTGCTTGATTGCCGTGTAACCATTGACAGTCACATCTATCGTTTTGCTTCTACTGCTTGTCGTTTTGCTCTGTGGCGAAGTGCGACGTGTGTGGGCCATTTTTTTAAGCCACAGCCACGGCGCCGTAGGCGGCTCCGTCGTACCTACGGTGTGGCGAGCCGTGGCATGTAACCAAATAGGTTCACAGCCTGAAGGAATGTTAATCGAGCTCCTGGTCTATATGCAAGATGAGGGTGATGGATGCACACGTTAATCTGGTTGCATCCGCTCATACAGATGACCAAAATAGTATTTTCTTTTAGTTTTTTTTTGCATCTGTTAATATAACCTTGTTGACACCGTTTTTGCACGTGTCAAAATGATCAGAGTGGGCTAATCGGCAGGTGGAAAGTTACTGTATACGTTGACAGCCGATGAAAATCAGCTTGTAAAGATGGTTGCCGATGAATGGTGGTGATCGATGGAGAAGTTGATTTACTCGGGCGTTACCGATAAGGTTGGAGATGTTATTATCGATGTCGATGAAGGGAGGCTTGAAGACTACTGCCGATGAAACAGGAAGTATGCCGATGGAAAGGAGGTTGGTGAGATTTCCATCGTAATTGAAGCGGACAGGGAAATAGATAGGAGTTGATTTCCTTTTCTATATTTGTTAGAGTATGATTCATGTAAAGAGTCACGTGTTTCCTTAGATATGGACTTGGTGTCCTAGTTGTATTTTGGTTATGTCTCTTTAGATCAGGGTATAAATATAGATTGAGGGGCAATGTAATGGATATCAATCAATATCAAAACCAATTTTTACTCCTATTTGCATCTACTTACTTTTTCGGCGACTTCGTCAATTTGCATATTTTTCCTTTTTACGAGTTCTCATTGATTCGGCGAGTTGCATAGCTTCAGTGCGACCTTCGGCGATTCTCGAGTTCCGCGTGAGTACCTCTTGGCCATGACTTCCGGGCGTATCGCTGTTGTCAGGACCAAAGTGCTCGTATCTTCATCCTTGTCGATTAACAGGTCAAATTGACTGGCACGCTTTGGATATCGATTCGGGTATTAGCCCTTTGTGTTTGCAGATCCACGTTTTGCATCAACACATCTTTTGGCACGCTCGGTGGGACCAATCAATCCGATCAATATGTTCAATTCCGAGATCGATTCAGGGAACATTATCGCGGTATCAGAAGAAGATCTTAAGGAAGAGCAGAGGCAGGCTATGGAAAAGGCTGTAGAAGAATACAGGCAGCTTTGTCTGAAATCGTTTAGCCTGAACAAGAGTGGACAAGTCATCCAGAAGCAAGATTTGCCGTTGCCTCGGCAGGTTACCTTTGACTCCAATCCTGGTAAACTTCAAGAGATGGTTAATTCTGCAGTAAATCATGCTTTGATTAATCATTCCAATGTGCTGTCCAATACTGTTCATAATGCTGTGGTTCGAACTCTCAAAGGACAAGCGTCACCGCATTACGTTGGGCCTGCCTATCACCAACCAGAGCCGGCATCTGTCAATACTCCATCGGCTCCCTCGGCCGTTGTGGGTACAGAAGTTACTTCTCCTCCAGTATCGGCAGGCTTACCTAATATTCAATCTACACCGATACGATCAGATCGGGTACTACCAGGAGGACGAGTTCAGCTTAATACAGATCTATTGGCATCAGCTATGTCAGGCCCTGTGTCTCAGAATAGCCAGATTCCTGCTAATTGGTGGGGATATGGTATGCTTTCGGAGTCATCTGCTTTCAATCCTGGGTTACCTCAAGTGTTTGATGCAGTAGGAAAAGCTCCTATACCATCGGCTGTTTCGCCGATGGCTCAAGTGCCTCAATATGCCACAGCAACTACTGTACAACCAACTCTAGGAGGTTTCCAGATGCCTTTGATTCAAACACCCAATTCAAGTCCATCGGTAAGCTTACTGCCGATGCAGCAGAAAGTCCCTGCTATGAGTTAGACTGGGGTTCAGTTTATGCCTCAGACTGTTTATAATTATCCAACAATGTCAATAAATTACCAGCCATCGGTAAGTTTTGTACCGATGAGTTCTAATAATTGTTGGTCAGGACAGTTACCTGTTCAACATACAGTTCAGCAAAATCAGCAGGTTACAGGGATTCAACAAGGTCATATGCAAGCTGGTTTCCAGAATCAAGCATCGGCAGCTCAGCCAATGAATCCTTTCCAATAGATTAATGGACCACAAGTAACGGCAAATATGCCGATTGCTGGAGATCGTGGGCCACAAAGATATGTGGAGGGATATCAGCAGGTACCTCCTGTAGAAATTCAGCTAGTTCGTCAGCAGGAAGCTGATGCTTTTTGGGCCGATAAGATAGCAAAAATTATGAAGGATCAGTTTGGGATAAAGCCCAAGGTCAATACTTATTTTTATCGGACTCCATACCCTCCTGCATATGATTTAATTCCTCTCCTAAATCGGTACAAGGTACCAAATTTCACTAAATTCTCTGGGCAAGATGATACATCAACAATGGAACACGTCAATCGCTTCATTATTCAATGTGGAGAGGCAGCTAGCAGAGATGAATTAAGAGTTCGATTATTTTCATCATCTTTGTCTGGATCGGCATTTACATGGTTCATTTCATTACCACCAAATTCTATTATTACTTGGGTTGATCTAGAAAAATAGTTTCATAAGTATTTCTTTGCTGGAATCCATGAAAAGAAGCTTACCGATTTAGTAAAATTGAGACAGCGTAATGATGAATCAGTAGAAAGCTTTGTGCAAAGGCTACGAGACGTAAAAAATAAGTGCTACAGCCTGGTGCTGGATGATCGGTAGCTTGCCGATCTGGCTTTCCAAGGGTTATTGCCACATCTTAAAGACAGATATGCTTCTCAGGAGTTTGAAAGCCTCAGTCATCTTGTGCAAAGAATCTCTGATCAAGATACTAGGATTTTTGAACCTAAAAAGAATTGGAGTAAAAAAGTATCATTTGTTGAAGAAGTAGGAGATTCTGATTCTGATGAAGAACTAGTTACCGGCTTAGCTGAGTGGGTTAAGAATAAAAAACCGATATCTTGTCCCTTTGGCCAGAAAGAGCCAAAAAAGTTTACCTTTGATATCACCAAGGCCGACAAGATATTTGATCTTCTGCTTCAAGAGGGCCAAATTAAGCTGTCACCTAATCATGTGATCCCATCGGCAGAAGAGTTGAAGAAGATCTTGTACTGCAAATGGCATAATGCAACTTCACACAGTACAAATGAGTGCAAGGTGTTCAGGCAACAGTTACAATCGGCTATTGAATCTGGGAGAATTAAGTTTGGTACTTCCAATGCCCAGAAGCCGATGAAAATTGATCAACACCCTTTTCCAGCAAATACGTTGGAGGCCAAAGGGAAGACCAAGGTATTGACGTCAGAGGCTGCTGAGAAAAACGCATCAGTGGATCCCCAACATCGGATAACTACCGATGATGCAAAAAGTAAGGATTTGCTGGGAGAAAGCAGTAGTTCCAAAAACCCTCCTCGACCTGGCATTGTGATTACTCATCGAAGGCAGCAGGAGGGTTGGCGTCAGCGTAATGACCGATATCGACAACAGCAAGAAGAGAGACGTCGGGAAGAATGGTATCGGCATAAAAATCATTGGAGGTGCCTGTTTTTCATCCATTGCTGGGAAGAAGGTATTAAATTGCCAACTGTTGAAAATTGCCCTGAGTGCAATGGTTATTATGGGGTCAATCGGTTAGAAAGGAGGTTTCAACCTGGCAATCGGGGTTTATTTATCAATGAGCCGATCAGAGGCAGAGCATCAGTGCATGATCGGCTGGGGGGCAGACTTAGTGTACATGAGAGGCTTGGTAAACGCGCTGGATATTTTCCAAGGAATCAAGAGGAGCTTGAGGAGATGGCAAACGCAAGAGTTCCCGATAAAGAAATATTCTACAGGGACCCTAATATACGCCGTGTAGAATCAACTGGGACTTGTTATCAGCCGGTTTGGAAAACTAAGTTTCCTCGATGGTGCCCGGAGGGTCTGACAAAGACACAGAAAAGGAGGATGCAACGTGAGCATCAGGAGGATTTATACCGAGAGGAAAATTCCTCCAATAAGAGATCCGGTCATCAGCAGTGGCAGGTAAAACACAAAAATAAGGGTCCATTGGCAGATGTTAATATGGTATTCATGTTGCCGATGGAGTTTTTGGCACTATCTGATAATGAGGAAGAAGTTGTTCTCTCTGATCAAGTAGCTCAGTTGACACTAGATCCAATGATGGTTGTTTTTGAGAAACCTACCGATGACGAGAGACAGCATCTTAAGGCTTTGTTTGTGAAAGGCAGAGTTGATGGGCAGCCTGTATCTAAGATACTTATCGATGGAGGGGCTGCGATTAATATTATGCCTTATGTGATATATCGGAAACTTGGTAAGGGAGATCAAGACTTAACCAAAACCGATGATGCTAAAGGATTTTGAAGGCAATGTGTCACCGGCTAAAGGGGCAGTATGCGTTGAATTGACTATCGGCGGCAAAACCTTGCCAACGACGTTCTTTGTTATTAATGGCAAGGGTGCATATAATTTGCTTCTAGGGAGGGATTGGATTCATGCTAATTGTTGTGTTCCTTCTATAATGCATCAATGCCTCGTACAGTGGATTGGGGATAAGATTGAGGTTGTCCCTGGTGATTCTTCTTATATCATCGCATCAGCAGAATCAGATACTTATGAGCGAACTAAATGCATATCAGGAGAAGTTTGGGAAAAAGAGTTCCTTAGAGTTGCTGATTATAAAATTCCACCGATCCAAGCAGTCGGTTCTGAAGAAGAGTTTTAATGGATAGGTTTGCCGATGATGGAAAATTAGGTCAAGGGTTCACATCGGCAGATGATTTAGTAGAAGCAGATATTGGTGATGGCGATAGGTCAAGACATACTTTTATTAGTGCTAAGTTAGATTCCAAGTGTAAGCAGCGAATAACTAATTTGTTAAAAGAGTATAAAGATTGTTTTGCTTGGGATTATACTGAGATGCCTGGATTAGACCGATCG
The DNA here is from genome assembly GCF_019320115.1 of Miscanthus floridulus. Lineage (NCBI taxonomy): Eukaryota > Viridiplantae > Streptophyta > Magnoliopsida > Poales > Poaceae > Miscanthus > Miscanthus floridulus. The sequence continues at coordinate 138,452,923 of NC_089585.1, read as the reverse complement.
ATAGTTGAACATCGGTTACCTATCAAATCTGGATTTCGGCCATATCAGCAGTCAGCGCGCCGATGCAACCCTAATATACTTCCTGACATTAAGGCCGAAGTAACTAAATTAATTGAGGCAAAGTTTATTCGGCAGCGTCGATATGCAGAGTGGATCTCTAATGTGGTTCCTGTTTATAAGAAAAATGGAAAACTTCGTGTTTGTATTGATTTTAGGAATCTCAACAAAGCCACACCGATGGATGGCTATCCAATGCCGATTGCTGATTTGTTGATTGATGCTGCAGCCGGACATCAAATTATAAGCTTCATAGATGGTAATGCAGGTTACAATCAAATATTCATGGCTGAAGAAGATATTCCCAAGACTGCTTTCAGATGTCCAGGTCATGTGGGGTTGTTTGAGTGGATAGTCATGACGTTTGGTTTGAAAAATGCCGGTGCTACTTATCAAAGAGCTATGAACTTTATTTTTCATGAATACATCAGCACATTAGTGGAAATCTACATTGATGATGTAGTGATTAAGTCTGGAGATGTCACAAAACATTTAGCCGATCTACGAAAGATACTGGAGTGCACAAGGAAGCATGGATTAAAGATGAATCCTAATAAATATGCATTTGGTGTATCGGCAGGTCAATTCTTGGGTTTTATGGTGCATCAGCGGGGCATCGAAATCAGTAGGAAGTCTATTGATGTAATTAACAAGGTGGTTGCTCCTGCCAATAAGACTGAATTGCAATCTTTGATCGGTAAGATTAATTTCATTAGAAGATTCATATCTAATCTGTCGGGTAAGATCAAGGCTTTCAGTCCATTACTTAAATTGAAAGCCGATCAGGAATTTGTATGGGGAGCTGAGCAGCAGTTAGCCCTCGATGAAATTAAGAAATATTTAACAAATCCTCCAGTGCTAGTTCCACCTCAACACGGGAAACCCTTCAGGTTGTATTTGTCAACTGATGATACCGTTATCGGTTCAGCTCTTATTCAAGAATTTGAACGGAAAGAACATGTTATTTATTATTTGAGCAGAAGATTAGTGGATGCTGAGACAAGGTATTCGGTCATCGAAAAATTATGTCTGTGTTTATACTTTTCCTGTGTCAAATTAAGACATTATTTGTTATCTGCCGAATGTACGGTCATATGCAAAGACGACGTAGTCAAGCATATGCTGTCGATGCCGATATTAAGTGGTAGAATCGGCAAGTGGATTTTGGCATTATCAGAATTTTACCCTAGTATCTGGATGGATGCATAAAAGTATAAGTGCCGATAACAGTCCTATCGGCTAGAATTATACAAGGATGTCAATGTCTCATAAAGTGCCGATGTAATAGACAAGATTTATAAGTTTAACAAGGATTGGATAGCCAATATCGCACGCAGGCGAATCTGGTCGGCTTCCTTCATTTCTTTGATGTCTTCATCGGTAGCACCCTCCACAGGCCTGAGTTTTTTTCTTCATGGCCAAGGCTTTGCGAGCTTGGATGTCTCTTTCTTGCTGAAGGGCCTTGATGGCATCGGGTAGCTGGCTTTCTTCTTGTTGGGCATGAGTTAGGGCTGCCTCGACTTCTTTCAATTCAGCCAATAGAGCCATCTTCTTTGCTGATAAATCTAAGATTTTCTACTTAAGTTCAGCGCCCGAAGTCTGCAAGTTGCCGATGCCCTTGTGCTTCTCATCGGCAATCTATTTCAGTTGTAGCATCTCTTCTTTGAGTTGAGCCTGAGCTGCTCTATCGGCAATACGTTGAGCAGCCCGTTGATATTGCAGTTGGCGGCTTTCTAAATGGGCTGCTGGGAAGAGTGCTTCTTCAACATCGGCAGGGACCTGGCCACGGATTGTTTTGAAAATTGCCTTTGTGGGGTCCGAGTCATCTACCAGTTGGGCGGTATCATGTTGTAACAAGTTCAGGAGAGCTTCCAACTTGGACTTAGTTTCTGCCGATATTGTTCCCAATGCAAGAGAAGAACTTGTTTCCTCTCCCTCATCATCAGAAACATCAATGGCAAAGGAAAATAGGCTGTTTGGGGAGTCTTGTTCCTGAGAAAAAGAAAAAGAGGTCAGTTAAGGATAAGTATGAATGTTATAAATCGACTAGGTCAATCGGCTTACCTGTTTCAAGGCAATTTCCTGTAATTGGCTGGAGGAAGTAGTCTGGAGTATGCCGTGTGGAGGATCGGCTGAGCTTGCCGATGGGATATCCTCTGTGGCCTCGTCGGTGGTTGGCCCTTGGGGTATGATGACCGATGGTATGTCCTGTACAGGAGGATTAATTGCTTGCTCAGTTGCTTCGACTGATTCTGGCCGGCTTGCAGACGTTGGGGCAGATGTGGGGATCGGCATGGACTTCTATCGTTTTGGCTGTGCCTCGGCATCTGTTAAGGCTTTGCGCTTTGCTTGGGCCTCAGTAACGGTTGGCTGGGGGGCATCGGCACTTGTTGGTTGTGGAGCTTGAACATCTGGTATGCTTGCCGATGTACCCATTTGTTGCTGCAAAACAAGTGTAAGGTATGATATTTAACAGATAAAATGTAAAATCAAAGGGATACCTCTGAAGGTTTGCCAGAGGTAGTGGTGCTTGATGTCGAAGGAATTGCCGATGACGATCCAGCAGCGGCTCTTACACCCTGATGATTAATGTTAATACAGTTTATGATCGGAATGAATAGAAATAAATAGGGTTGTTATCTTAAATGCCTTGACCAGGGTTATAGCAGCAGCCAATGGAGTGGCCCTAGCTGTAGCCAATTTGGACTTGGAGGTGATGGTCTTGGCACGGGTCTTCTGATGAGCCAAAGCAGCTAAGGTGGGGGCGTTGTAGCCGATCGGTGATATCGGGGAAATAGGCCGAAGATCGAAGGGTTTTCCACTTTTGCTCATAGATGGTGCTGGGTTGTTAACCTGTCACGAGAAAGTTAGTTACCGATATATGAAAGGAAAAAGCAGAAGGGAGTTAAAAGAAACTTACTGCGTCATCGGGAATGGCGTATTCAGGGTCGATCATGTGCCGATATGTGTGAGCAGATATTGCAAACAGTTGTTCCCTCCACTCTCGCCACCATTGCTTATATGATTCGGTGATGAAAGATGCTGGCGTCGAGATGGATATATCGACATCTGTAGTATCGGCATCAGGGGAGAGTTGCACTACCCTGCTCCAATCTGTTCCGCAGGTGATTGTTTCTCTGGGTTTGATCACATCGGCAAAACAAAGTTTGATTGGCAGTTGCCCAAAAGCCAATTGACGGGATACTGCCGATGGATTGTAGAATTCATACGTGATGTTGGTGTTTTTCCCGCTACCGAATGTGTTTACTGGGATTGCCCTGGGAGTAATGATGGCCATCATGAGTTCATTATCTTGATTCAGAGTGTCATCGGCAAAGTTGAAAAGAAGGGAGAATCTGTTTTCTTCGTCGATATAAGGTACCCAAGCCCTATGATCACGAGAAAGACCATTGTAGAAGCTTTGGAAGAATCTGCCGATCTGGTCTTCATTGGCCTCTGTCCCAGGGAGGACAATTATGGCTTCACCAAAATTGAGGGGTGAGCGTGTTGCCGATTCCTCATCCCCAAGCACGTGGTCTTCAGTAATTTCTCATGAGAATTGTTGGGCAAAGAAGTCCCATTGCAAACGTTTATGCATATGGGCATTCAGCCACATGTTGATAAACCACCACGGGCCTCCTAAGTTGCCGATGGGTTCGCCAAGCAAAAGTTTCTGAGACACTTGATGAAGAAGATAATAAGTGGAGCTCAGAAGGTATCGGCCAAGAGGGAATCTTACACCATTGGCCAAGAGTTCAGCCGTGGGGAGGAAGGCGTTGGTTGGTCCTACTGATCGACCACAGAAGATAAATTTTTCTAACCACATATTCAAGAATGTGGCATGTTCCCTTTGGTTAACTGTCCCGGTCCTCTGGCATTCTTGAATATATCCTGTCCAACCGCCGATGTTGCGGGTATTCACCCTATGCTCAGATTTTCTGCCATAGATGGAGCCTTCATCGGCAGTTGAAATGTCCAAGCCAGTGAGCATGTAGACATCGACAAGTGTGGGAGTAGCTGGGCCATGTCCAAACATAAAAGTGTTTGTTGTGTCTGACCAGAAGTAAGCAGCTGCAATCATCATTGACTCGTTCTTTTGCATATCGGCAATGGATAGCCTGATGCATTGGTCTAGCTTCTGTTCTGCCCAGTGTACTTGCATCGACCTGTTGACCCTCAAGTACCAATCTTTCCACCCTTTGGTGGGTTTGGGCCAAGATCGGAATGTATCTTTCCATAGATTTAGAGAGAAATTTTGGGCTCTAAAAAGGATTCTGTTAACCTCTGCATTAATCAGATCAGTTGGATCTGGGTTGCCCATTGGTCCTAGGCATTGGAAATGCGGCTGATCGGTTGGAATAACTAATTTATTGCGAAGTTCCTAAGTTTAGAAGATCCGAAGAACAAAGAAAAAGAGAAAAAATTACCAACTGTATGAACTCGCAATCAAGGTAAAAAGTAACGGAAGTGGAACGAACCGCAGGGACGTCGAAGTTGATTGCCATTGTCTTGAGGTAGATGGAGGCACGAGCTGGAGACTCGAGGTTGACGATGGAGAAAAGTTCTTGTTGGTTGAGGTCGCGCAGTTATTCGTCGGAGTCGTCGCCGGAAAGAGAGAATGCCAAAGATTGGAGTCTGAGGGTAGAAAACGAGGGTTCCGGAGAAATCTATTTATAAGCCGCTTAGAGTAGGGGTATTTTGGACTTATCTCTATGCCGTGCGCATGTAGGTCAAGATGGTTCAGATGGATATGGTAACTGTTCACACGATAATCAAGGAATTGTATAGATGATTTGATGACAAGTAATCATGATTTGGAAGAGATCTCGGTACAGGATATTTTAATTCTGAAAATGGCGGCATTATTATGTTAGGATCTTGCCGATGAATTATTGTTTCGGTATCTTAACCATAATCAGGGCAAGAGTGGTTGGAAATTGTGCGATATTTACTGAGGTGCGTGAATCAGGACTAGATTTGATTAGATTTGATAACAGATCAAGTTTTGGCTTGGAGGATGAGTTACGGTAATTGGGCGAAGGCAAACGTTATCTGGAGTAAATTTCGGAGCATTAATGGTTTTATACTCCGAAATTGGGGGGCATGTGTTGACACCGTTTTTGCACGTGTCAAAATGATCAGAGTGGGCTAATCGGCAGGTGGAAAGTTACTGTATACGTTGACAGCCGATGAAAATCAGCTTGTAAAGATGGTTGCCGATGAATGGTGGTGATCGATGGAGAAGTTGATTTACTCGGGCGTTACCGATAAGGTTGGAGATGTTATTGTCGATGCCGATGAAGGGAGGCTTGAAGACTACTGCCGATGAAACAGAAAGTATGCCGATGGAAAAGAGGTTGGTGAGATTTCCATCGTAATTGAAGCGGACAGGGAAATAGATAGGAGTTGATTTCCTTTTCTATATTTGTTAGAGTATGATTCATGTAAAGAGTCACGTATTTCCTTAGATATGGACTTAGTGTCCTAGTTGTATTTTGGTTATGTCTCTTTAGATCAGGGTATAAATATAGATTGAGGGGCAATGTAATGGATATCAATCAATATCAAAACCAATTTTTACTCCTATTTGCATCTACTTACTTTTTCGGCGACTTCGTCAATTTGCATATTTTTCCTTTTTACGAGTTCTCATTGATTCGGCGAGTTGCATAGCTTCAGTGCGACCTTCGGCAATTCTCGAGTTCCGCGTGAGTACCTCTTGGCCGTGACTTCCGGGCGTATCGCTGTTGTCAGGACCAAAGTGCTCGTATCTTCATCCTTGTCGATTAACAGGTCAAATCGACTGGCACGCTTTGAATATCGATTCGGGTATTAGCCCTTTGTGTTTGCAGATCCACGTTTTGCATCAACAAACCTCACTAAAAATATTTATCTACCCTACCTTATAATACATCAGTTAGAATAAATCTACAGCCACACAATAAATGTCTGCTCCACAGTCATGATCTATGCTACATCTACACCCATGAATGCACCTAGAAAATATAACGTCATCAAAACGAATACACCAGATTATATCTTAGTCATTATCTCTCATTACTCATCGAATCATATTTAGTGGATCGCCCTCCATCGCCCTCCCGCACACCCTCACCCCCACGCAGGGCGCAACCTCGGTGACCAGGGATCGAATCCCACGCCAGCCTCGGTAGCCCCCCCACCCCCCCCTCCCCGTCTCTCTGCTCATCTCTTTAGAGGAAGGAGGCGGCAGTCGGCCAGGCCTACGGGGCCCACGCCCGTCCCTGGGGTTGTAGCAGCGGTGGTCGACCGGCTCGTCCCCACGCTCGGCCGGTGGCCTGTGGTCTGCCGGAGTGGCGGTGGCCAGGGGAACAGCCGGTGCCCGCGCCTAGGCCCCTTGGCGCTCTCCTGGCGGCCGGCGGCCGGACGGGGCCGCGGCGGCCTAGATCTGCCACCCGCCGCAGCCGCTGCTGCATCACTCAATCCGTGCGATGAGGAGATTGGGGCGGAGGACGAGGAGGAGACCCGCTTCCGTGCGGCTGCCGCTGAGTACCGCGCGCTCGTCTTCTGCTGCAGCACCACCCTCGCGCTGCTCGGATCCGATCCGCACCTGTCCGCCGCTCCGGCACGCCCCGCGCCGCCGACGCGTTGCCGATCTTTGTGTTACGGTATGCAATGCGTGCCCTCCCAATTCCCACGCTCCATCTCTCTCTGTACGTGTGTTTGGTTCATGCAATGGATCCGATTGATCTGGTTCATGCTGATGGATCCAATTCTTTGTTTCGCATGCTGCAGTCTCGTCACAGGGTCAAACTATTTTAATTTTGTTGCTAGGTTGCTTGTTGTTTCGTAAATTTGCATCGCTGCATGCATGGACTCATGAGAATTAATTTGGGTCTGTGACCAAACATTGATCAAGCCAGAAATACAAACATCTATTTTTAAGCTGAGCACAAACTTGCTGAACAAATGTCTGAATCGTTAATTTTATTCTTCATTTCTTAATTGGATCATATATTGTTTGGTTTAATTTCTTCTATTGTAGAGATGTTGCTGAGGCCGAGACTGAATCCATCAGCCACTGCCCACCGACATCAAGATTGCGCTCCAGTGGATATGCCGCCACATGGATGCTGATGCGCTCTTGGCTTCATGGCTGCACAGCACCGGGAACTCACCGTGGTCCGGAGGGAGGCCAGCCTCGCCATCGTCATGACCGTCGACCTGTCCCGCCTTGTCCTCGACCTGGTAAGCGATTTCTTAGCCGATGGCAGTGGCGTCGGCGAGGACCTGCTTTTCCTTGTAACATATCCTTTATGTTCTCAATTATAACTGTTGATACTAGGTAATGCAAATGCCACACTGATCTTATATTGACCTGTTAGTGTAATTCTCACGGCACTCGAAAAAATTTATCTCGGACTGTCTCGTTATTTCCTGAACATCTGCTTCAGTTTAAGGAACTCTTATGAAATTCTTGTGCTCTGAATGGATCCTTAGGCAGAAGTCTAGATAATGTCCATGCTGCTTTCTGCATGCACAGATTGTTTGGGGTTATGGTAGTGAGTCAGTTTGCTAGGAATTACCCTTGTAAATTATGTGTTTTTCTAAGATCCAGGTAAAATGTACACTTGGGCAAAGTTGACTGGCATGTTGCACGAGTGGTACTTCCTGTTTTTGTCCACACGTCATGAGTTTTCATTGCACTATCGGCTTAAAGGTATGATTATACTGTTTTCACGTGCGGAATTACAAACTGAGCCCCCTAGATATGTTTTAACACTAACTACTAAATCTGAATGAGACTATGCGGCATTAACACAAGGCTGATTATTGGATATAGCTGGATATTCATAACTATTGAGATTTTAAGCTAGAGAGTTTGCAGTGTTGTTCCGGTAATCGATAATTTGTTCTTCCTAGACATGCAGGTTAAAAGAGGAGAGGTGGGGTGCATGGAAATTTCTACTGGAATGGTAAAATGGTTCATGTGCAAATGTTCCCTACTTCTATACTCAATGGTGGGTCTGAAACCATAAATCTACCTACAATCTCTTTTTGTGGTGATGAACAGAAGACTAGACTTTTCACAAACCCCCTAGATATGCATGTGTTTTCCGGATTATATACATGGTTATATACAATTGTGTGAAAGTTGAACTATGGAAAAAAAAATATCATCGTTTAGTTGTTTTCATTTGCATCACTGAAATGAAGCCGTGGCGTTAGCAAGGGCACTATACTTATTATATAAGAGCTGACACAGACACAGTAGGATCCAAGATTGTATCAATAATATTGAATTTTTTGCGCTGTTTTTGGAAATATTTTAGGAACTAAACTGAGACTATATTGTTATTTATATGGTGCTGCTTTCTTTTAAGACGTCAACATGGTTTGTCGCCGTTGTATTAGCACATGCATTATACTAGTTTTTTGAAATGTGCGTCTCCACGTCTAGATGCAATGCAACTCCTATCCGTCTACCAAACACGCGCGGCACCCTTTCAACTGCGGTGCACCACAGCTGTGGGCTCAGCCTTGACCCTGCTGAACTGCACGTACTGCACTGCAGGCTGCATGCATGCAGCCGTGCCTATCTCTTCTCCACTTCTCCCACCAAGTGCCGGCCGCGGCATCCATCTGGCTGGTGCCTCGCCGTCGCCTCGACGGCATGCGCTGACACGTGAGCCGCCGCCCGTGGTGACGCTGATGCAGCAGGAAGTCAGGAACACGTTGCGGATTGCGCCAGCCAGGCCAGTTCGGTTTCATATACATACCTGAACTGGCATCCATGATGATCTATCATAAGGAGGAGATGATTCTGCCACGCATAGGAGATGTGTATGGATCCTGTGCTGACGTTGCTTGGTCGCCTTTGACGTCACGGACAGGCTGGGGTACATGGGGCAGAAGGTAGACTAGTGCCAGACTTCTTGTTGTTGACTTATATAATTAAGAGAGAAATGTATCTAAACCCAAATCCAGAGAGAACAAAAGAGGCTTCCGGTTGAGGTCTTGAGGAGCATTGCATTGCATGGTTGGGGGCTTGGGATTGGGGCCCAGAAACAAAAGTGTCTCATCAGCATTGAGCCTGAGCACGCCTCATCCATCATTGCGTCAAACATATCCTTCGCTGTCAGGGTACGGGTACGAGAATATATGAATCTCATGCAAATTCGTCTCCAATGCTAAGAAAAATGTCGTCAGTACGTAGTAGTAGTACAAAATAACAGTGTAATGTAACACTGGAACCGTAATTATCACTATGTTCGGCTGTCATTATAACCGTCATGGTACAATATTTCTCTCCCAATAAACCAACCGTACAAATCAACGTAAGTTCGAACAAAACCTATGTCAGCCAGGATTGGTGGCCCCGTGGCCCGTGGGGCCATGACTGGATCTGCTCTTCGGGTTTAACCTTGTAGACACGCGGATTGTGTGTTCTTTATGTTAGTATTATATATATATATATATATATATATATATATATATATATATATATATATATATATATACACACGCGCGTAATATTAAAAGCGAAGCGTTTCTTCCAAACTGGTTTTTTCTATTCCCAAATTACCTTTATCCATGGTCCGTCGTTTGCCAACCACAGTCCATCCGTCACGACAGTGTCATTTGTTTTTGAAAGGAAGAATCCACCTCGGCACACACCCCAATTTGTTTTTTCTGATTTTCTTTTCTTTTACATACACACATGGTGTATGAGCCAAAGGCCACCTTCTAATGTTTTCTAGACAGTGTGCATGATATGTTGTTATACTGGTTTTTCAATTGGTGTATTTTTTGTTTCCGATTTTTTTCTATATCCGCAATTTCTACTTTCACAGCAAGGAAAATATAAGATAAATATAATATATAAAATACTAATATGAAAAACTAAGTAAATGGATGACATATTAATATGTGTTTCCTATTTTCTTTGCAAGGTGTATTTCCTGTTTTGGCCTCTTTTTTTTTGTTCCTACGCGTTAGAGTAACGTGTTTAAGCACGATGCGAAGTCCTACTCCAAAACAAACTTGAATACTAAGTGTTTATATGGTCCACCACTCACACGCTCGTACGAGTTAGAGTACAGCGTCCAAGCATGGTAGGAAATCCGATACAGCGTTTACGTGTCCTTAAACCTGGCTTGATTTGCTTATTTTTTCATCCGGAACAGTGTTTTTCTCTCATAAATTCATCCAGCATTCCTCCAAACCATCCAGATTCCTCCAGAATTCAGACAAGCGAACAGGCCCGAAGTAGAACACATGATGCAATCATTAATAAATCTTATGACGTAACACGCATCCAAGTACAATAGAAGTTAGTGGGTGTTTGGATCCAGTAACTAAAATTTAGGAGATGTTAAATGAGGGTGTTACATGGGGTGTTCGGATACTAATAAAAAAAACAAATTACATAATCCGTCAGTACTTCACGAGATGAATTTTTTAAGCCTAATTAATCTGTCATTAGCACATGTTTACTGTAGCACCACATTGTCAAATCATAGATGAATTAGGCTTAAAAGATTCGTCTCGCAAATTAGTCGCAAACTATGTAATTAGTTTCGTAATTAGTCTATATTTAATACTCCATACATGTGTCCAAATATACGATGTAACAGTGACTAAAATTTAAGAGGAGGAACAAAACACCCACTTAGTTTTCTTGATGAATCGAAATGCATAACCTGATCCTTAAATAAATCCCTGCACCATAAGTCATCCGCCACAAGCCCTGGCTTTTTTTTACTTCCTAAAATGTCTTCGCACTCTTCGTATCCGGCGGTATGTGAGCTGCATTCATGATCTGTGCTCATATGAGTTCAAACAAGTCATGTCCAACAACGGTTTAAAGTTTGATTCTAAGACGTATTAGATTTCGTACTATGCACGTGCATATTTTCTGAAAATATATAAAGTTAGCTGTTGTATCTAACAGGAAGATCTTTACAGTAATAATGATTAACAAATATATAAAGTTAAGGAAGATCGCATGCACTGTTAAGTATTGAAAAAAATATAAAGCACAAAAACTAAAAATAAAAAAAATGTTGAGAGTGGGATTTGAACTCAATCACGTCCTTTCGGACCAGAACCTTAATCTAGTGCCTTGGACCAACTCGGCCATCTCAACTCGACGACCATGGTACAAAGGACATTTGTTTAGTAATGTTACGTCTTAATCCGTGCAGACAAAGAAAAATCCAACCTGTATATTACTATTACCTGTATCGATCGAAGCAGCAATAAATTTTTGTTCAGCAACCGACCATCGGTCAGCTCCGGTACACCGACCATGCCCCCATGGCATTCAACGCAAACGAGACAAAAAGAAAGAGACGCGCTGGTCTTACGGTATTCGGACTCAGGACTAAAGTTTACAAATATCAATCGAGGTGTCGTATGAGGTGTTGATACTAATAAAAAATTATTGAATCCGTTAGTAATCCTCGAGATGAATTTATTAAACCTAATTAATCCATCATTAGCATATGTTTACTGTAGCACCACGATGTCAAATCAAGGACTAATTATGCTTTAAAATGTTACGAAATGGTGTCGCTTCCTAATAGACACCGGTGATCTTATCAACAGATAGCAATTAGTTAGTATAACAGTTAGCACTACGAAGGGGCATGCCCCTTCGGTGTTAGATTGTTCTAGTGAACAGTTATATTTTCCTGAACAGTCACATCCGTACGGCGTCCGTACAACGCGACCCTTCACTTGTATATATATCTAAGAGATCAATGAAATCAACGGTTGTTCTCAAAATCTTGTTCATTTTCATTCACTTTCAACACGTTATTAGTACTTTCGCTCTTCTGGATAGAGAGAACGACAACGACAGAGGCTCATGCCCCTGAAACCCCATCGGTATGCATGGCAAGGATCGACTTACCGTCACATGTTGTTCGTCAACTGTTCTTCGCCCTTCGTTGTGTCGGTGGAGTTCGCCGTGGCCCGATCCGCCACCACGGCCACCATGGACAACGCCGCAGCGTCTTCGAGCGCCTTGGGCCTCGTATTCGCCGCAACAGTGCCCATGGTCATGGCCATGGTCCTTTCGGCCGCCTCTTCGACTCCGCTGTTCGTGGCTTCCGTTCCAATGCAGTTACTCGCCACTGATGGACTCCTGTTCGTGGCTGCCATGCTTCTCCTCCGCGCGACCTTCGTCTGCAGAGCCAGCCACCATCTCCTCGCCTTGGCTTGGACGGTGCTGGCCCCAGCAACGCTGCACCTCCAACGGTTGAAGCCCCGGCGCCACCAATCATGGAAACCCCGGTGCCGCCCGTTGATGAAGTGGTTGCCGAGCCCGTCGCAATACCCGCGTACGTCCCCATGGAGCCGATGTCGCCGGCATTGTCACCGCCTCGCTTCTGGTGCGACTTCTGCACGGAGTTCACCTCGATCCCGTACACGCTTGAGTACTCATACTCGCTATCGACGCCCACACCAGCCTCTTTGACTCCAGTGGCGACATGCAACGGCGTCCCCCCGCTCGATCCGTGGTTTCTGAACACATGGGCTGCTTCCGCGCTTGACGCCGTGAAGATTGAGGAAGAGGAGGACGTGGTGACCGGCCTTGGCATCGGCGACATCTTCAACGGCGTGGCGAGGTCTGGTGTCTCGCCGTACTTCTTCCTCGATAGGGCCGGACCCTCGTCTCCGCCTTCGGCACGTGCGGGCCCCTCGGCTCCTCCTCCGGCGGTGACTCCACCAACGACTCGTCCTCTGCCCGCGACCTGCGTGGAGTTTGTGGCCCGCATGAAGGAGTAGGCTCTCCCAGTGGCTCCTCCAACTTCTGCTGAGGGCAGTGCCACCACGCCCCCCATGATTCGACGTCTCCTCGGCCGCAGGGTGGCGGCGGTTGACCGACGCCCTGGCATCCGCGCAGGCTCCTAGAACTCGGCGGCCCTTGGTCTCCCAAGCGCGGAGATCCTCAATATGGCGCTGGGTGGCGGCAGCTTCTACTCCCCCGACAAGGGGGAGTCTTCCTCGAACTGAAGACCGGCAGCGGTGGCGTAGTGGAGTGCGATGGCAAGGTGGTTTGCGGCGGCGGCGGCGGCCTCCGAGATGGCAGCGGCGACTGCCACCTGACCCTCCCCTTTTATGGGCTGCTCGCGACAATGGGCCGGCCCAAGGCCGGTGCCCTGCCCTCCTCCACTCCCTGCGCCTGCCCGAATGGGCCAAGCTAGGCCCAAAATAAAAAATGGGTTCAATCCCATTCCAATGGCCTGGCTGGCTCCTTATCTTCTTCTTTTTATTTATTTAATTTCAGCATTAATTCATCAAAGACTATGTTAGTCTCTTATAATTATGTGCTATAAAATTAAGTACTCTTATGTTTAGTCGCTGACTTTAACTATAGTTGTACTTGTGATATCTTATCATTGTAAAATATTCATTTATGATATTATTCAAAGTATTTGTCCTTGTATGTATGGCAAATCCAATAAATAATATCCTTGTTATTACGACTATGATCTTGCAAATTATTTATTCATTAATCACTTTTGCAATCGATCATTTTATTTAAGCCTCTTTTATGCTTTTTGATTTTAAAGCACTACGCGCTTAAATAATGGATGCAATATTTTATGTATATTTTCTCATCAATTGTATAACGCGCATGTTCCCTATTTGTTTATTGGCCATACACAAGGTAGCATCACTGTTGCTACTGCGGGATCTACACTAAGTAAACCCTTAGTGACTATCTTCAATGTGTGTACCCAACATCACAAATGAGAACATTTGGTCTACGTCTTTTCACAAAGATGACTACCATTAATTCGTATTCCTATTGGCCATACACAAGGTAGCACCATAGTTGCTACTGTGGGATCTATACTAAGTCCACAACTTAGTGACTATCCTCAACGTGCGTACCCAATTCGTTTGCATATTGACTAAGGTCTACATCATTCTTGATGACTACCTTAAGACATGTTTATACAACTTGTATAATTACTTTGCATCTACTGTTAATACAGACTATGCCCAATTTGAGGTCTACACTTTTATGGTGACTACCTCCATTATTTTATTATGCACATGAGATCTTTACAACATCAATAATACAAGATTTATCTTGTCTCTATTTGCATCCCATAATTACAACACACCACAATATTTTAATAACTTAAAATGTTTTGATGGTTTGCCTCGTGTAGGATCAATGATCGTCAAAGAGTTTGATTTGCTTGCTCTAGATGACCACAATTATCCCACATGGGCTATGAACGTAAAGGTTAGTCTTGCGTCCCGTGGACTTTATCGAGCTGTGTTACCACCCGAAGAGGGTGTTGCACCACTTGAAGATCAACATGTATACATGGCCCTATATCTCATTAGGAGCCATATTCATCATGACCTTAAGGCTGAATACTTGTTGGAAGAGAACCCATGAAATCTATGGAATTCTCTTAAGCAACGCTATGAACAACAAAAGGCACTTATCCTGCCTGTGGCCAACTATGAGTGGACGCAACTTCGCTTATAGGATTTTAAAACTGTGAGTGATTACAACCATGTTGTACATAGGATTTGCTCAAAGTTGCAATTCTGCGAGAAAGAACCTACAGATGCGGATAAAATAGAAAAGACTCTATCTACTATGCTTCCCTCTGAAAGGATTCTTCAACAACAATACCGTGAAAGGCGTTTCCAGATTTATTCTGAGCTTATACAAACTTTACTTGAGGCCGAAAAACATTCTGAACTTATGGTTTGGAATAATCAGCAGCACCCCATAGGGTCTGCTCCATTGTCTGAAGTACATGCTTACACTCAGAATAAACCCAAATTTGATGGTGGACTTTCTAAGACTCATCCTCAGGGAAATTCCAAGAAAGGTAAAAAACAACGTAGACGCAATAAGAAATCCCAAACTCGTGTTTCCAACACGGGTAAGAATATTTCCAAACACAGGAATGACAAACCTGTGTATCAGAAGTGTGGTTGTTATAACCATATTACAAAGAAATGTCATACCCCAAGTCATCTTTTTTATCTCTACTTAAAGTTTGTGGGTCACGGACGTGCTGAACCAGGACAGAAGTATGAAGCCCACTTCAACATTTGACCTGACACCACCAGGAATGAGACTAGTTGTTCACTGTAACACCCCGGTGTTATGCCAGCATTTAGGCACTGAAAATCATGCATATCATGCATCATCAAGCATCCTAATCATACATGCCCAATCATGAAAATAATAACTGAAACATTGCTTCAAAACATACGAAACATGTTTGTGAAACCTGAATGTTGCATACACTTGCTAAAGTTATTTTGCCCTGATTATGCTTGCTAGGTTAGTAGAACTTGTTTGGTTATGATTGTAAATCATCTAGAATTGTTTAGCACAATTTTTGGAGCAAGGTTTGTATTTGAATTATTGCCAAATTTTGCTTTAAAAATAATTCTCCAAAATTAGGGTTTTGAGTTAAAATTGACTTTAATTTTATAATTCAAAATCTATCAAGAATTTGGCTTTGGTCATAAAATCAAAGTTGTAGATATTGAGAAATGGAACAAATTTCATTTTTACACCAATTTGTCCCGCCTTGTTTGTGAAGAAGCAATTAGAAGAAGAAGAAAGAGGGCACGTTGAGAATGTGCGTAGATTACAGGCCACTCAACGCTGTAACCATAAAGAATAAGTATCCCTTGCCTCATATTGATGTTCTGTTTGACCAGTTAGCTAAGGCCAAGGTGTTCTCAAAAATAGATTTGAGATCCGGTTATCATCAGATCAAGATCAGGCCACAAGATATACCGAAAACTGCATTTTCCACCAGATACGGGTTGTATGAGTATCTTGTCATGTCCTTTGGCTTGACAAATGCTCCTACATACTTTATGTTTTTGATGAATACAATTTTCATGTCAGAATTGGATAAGTTTGTGGTGGTGTTCATCGATGACATTCTGGTGTACTCCAAGAACGAGAAGGATCATGAAGAGCATCTGAGAACTGTCTTGACCAGACTTAGGGATCATCAACTGTATGCTAAGTTTAGTAAATGTGAATTCTGGTTGAAGAAAGTTCCTTTCCTTGGTCACATTCTGTCAGAAAATGGAGTTTCAGTCGATCCAAGTAAGGTGCAAGAAGTTATGAATTGGAAAGCACCGACCACAGTTCCTAAGATTAGAAGTTTCTTAGGACTAGCTGGTTATTACCGTCGCTTTATACCAGACTTCTCTAAGATTGCCAAACCTATGACAAGTCTCCTATAGAAGGATCACAAGTTTGTGTGGACAGAGGAGTGTGAAGTAGCTTTCCACACTTTGCGGAAACTGTTGACCACTGCTCCTGTTCTAGCACAACCAGATATCGAGAAACCATTTGATGTGTTTTGCGACGCATCGAAGACTGGATTGGGATGTGTTCTTATGCAAGAAAGGAGAGTCATTGCCTATGCCTCACATCAATTGAGGAAGCACGAGGTCAACTATCCAACACATGATCTTGAACTTGCTGCAGTTGTGCATGCCCTAAAAATTTGGAGACATTATCTACTTGGTAATGTGTGCAACATTTTCACAGATCACAAGAGTCTTAAGTATATCTTTACCCAACCAGAGCTGAACATGAGACAGCGCAGATGATTCGAATTGATCAAGGATTACAACTTGAATGTGCAATATCATCCTAGAAAAGACAATGTAGTGGTAGATGCTTTGAGCAGAAAGTCACATTACTTGAATGTGCAGCCATTACTTGAAGATGGGTTCGATCTAATGCATCCTGCTGTGTTACATAGTATACAGATGAGTTGCTCTTTGGAGAGTAAGATAATAGAAGGCCAGAAAACTGACAAGGGAATATTCCACATCAAAGAGAAAATCAAAGAAAAGTCGTCTCAGCACTTTAAAGTGGATGAACAGGGCGTGTTGTGGTTTGACGACCGTCTTGTGGTTCCCAAGGATCGAGAGCTTAGGAATAAACTCATGGATGAAGCTCACCTTTCTAAGCTATCTATCCATCCCAGAAGTAGTAAGATGTATCAAGAACTAAGATCTCGTTATTGGTGGACCAAAATGAAGAAAGAAATTATAGCATAGGTTGCCAGATGTGACACATGTTGTCGAGTGAAAGCCATTCATATGAAACCTACCGGTATGTTGCAACCCTTGTCAGTCCCTAGTTGGAAGTGGGATGATATCAGTATGGATTTTATCTCGGGTTTGCTCACTACTCAAAAAGGACATGATTCGATTTAGGTAATTGTGGACCATCTTACTAAGACCGCTCATTTCCTACCTGTCAAGACAACTTATCGACCACCTCAATATGCCGAGAAGTATATCACAGAAATTGTGAGATTGCATGGTATACCAAAGACCATAGTATCTGATAGAGACTCACAGTTCACGGCTCACTTTTGGGAACATTTACACAAAGGCTTAGGAACTAGTTTGATTCGTAGTACCGCTTATCATCCTCAGACAGATGGTCAGACTAAACGAGTGAATGCTGTTTTGGAGGATATGTTAAGAGCCTACGTATTGTCTTCTAAGGGATCATGGGAGTCATGGTTACCATTAGCTGAGTTTTCTTATAATAATAGTTATCAAGAAAGCATCAAGATGGCTCCCTTCGAAGCTTTATATGGCAGAAAATGTAGAACACCATTAAATTGGGTCGAGCCTGGAGATAGAAGGTATTATGGCATTGACTTTGTAGAAGAAGCCGAGAAGAAAGTTCATATTATTTAGCAGAATATGAAGGCGGCCCAATCACGTCAGAAAAGTTATGCAGACAGAAGGAGACCCCCTGTGTTTAAAGTTGGTGACTATGTTTATCTGAAGGTCACGCCAATGAAGAAGAAAAGGTTTGAAGTCCGAAGAAAGCTTGCCGCGAGATTCGTAGGACCATACAAGATCCTAGAACAAAGAGGTCCGGTAGCCTACAAGTTAGAGTTACCTGAGACAATGAGTACCATTTTCCCAGTTTTCCATGTATCACATCTCAAGAAATGTTTGCGTGTTCTGGAGGAAAGAATAGAACCTCGAGGTATCCAACTCAAATCAGATTTGGTGTATCGTGAGCAACCAGTCCGGGTGTTAGACACTAAAGAACGTGCTACTCGGAATAGTGTGGTAAAAACATACAAGATACAGTGGGATCATCATGATGAAAGAGATGCAACTTGGGAAACAGGAGAATATCTACAAAAAGCTTAAGAAGATTTCTATAACAAATGGTTCGTAACCTAAATCTCGGGACGAGATTTTTATAAGGGGAGGGCTGTAACACCCCGGTGTTATGCCAGCATTTAGGCACTGAAAATCATGCATATCATGTATCATCAAGCATCCTAATCATACATGCCCAATCATGAAAATAATAACTGAAACATTGCTTCGAAACATACGAAACATGTTTGTGAAACCTGAATGTTGCATACACTTGCTAAAGTTATTTTGCCCTGATTATGCTTGCTAGGTTAGTAGAACTTGTTTGGTTATGATTGTAAATCATCTAGAATTGTTTAGCACAATTTTTGGAGCAAGGTTTGTATTTGAATTATTGCCAAATTTTGCTTTCAAAATAATTCTCCAAAATTAGGGTTTTGAGTTAAAATTGACTTTAATTTTATAATTCAAAATCTATCAAGAATTTGGCTTTGGTCATAAAATCAAAGTTGTAGATATTAAGAAATGGAACAAATTTCATTTTTACACCAATTTGTGAAAATGCTTTTAAATGGCTAAAAATGGGAATTTAATTCTGTATATTTGAGAAATAAAAAGAAAAATTCTTCATTTTGCTTAACAGGCCGCCGCTCCGCTTCCCGGCCCACGGCCGAAGCCGGCCTGGTCCGCGTCCCTGCCTGCCGCGCGTTTCGCCCTGGCCTGCAGCGCTTCGCCGGCCCAGGCCCACGCCGCGGCCGCTCCCGCGCGCAGCTGCGCCCGCCTTCCCCGCCTGCCCGGCCGCCACGCGGCGCCCATACACCGGCGGCGAGGGGCGGTGCCTGCTCCGACCAGCCGCGCCCTGCCTTCAAAGCGGTCCGAGAGCGCGCACGCCACCCCACTCCGCCACTCACTTCGCCACCTCCCTGCCTCTCGCTCCGCAGCAGCAGCAGCCGCGCCCGAGCTGCCGAGCTCGCCGACGCGCTCCGCCGACGTCGAGCTCCCGCACCACCGCGCCATTCCCCGATTCGCGCCGCCAGCAGTTCCGCCTCGTCGACCTCCATCGTTTGCGCTCGCCAGAGGCTGCCGTCGTCGAGGTGAGGGCCGAACGTGGCACCTCCTTCCTCTCCGGCGAGCATGCCGCCGTGGCCGCGCGGACCCCCATGCCGTCGGGCCAACTCCGGTCTGCCAGTCGGTGCGGCTCCGTGTTTTGAGCACGCTGGCACCCCTCCCCCCTGCACCACGGAAGGGCTCACCGTCGGTGAGCACCGGCCGGCGAAGCACCTCCCCTGCCCCTGGGTCGCTGACCCGCAGGGCCCAGCCGCAGTGGCTGGCGAAGGCCCCGGGTGGCTGGCCAGTGGGCCGGTTGACCCGCTGGGTCCCGCCTGTCTGTCTCTCTGGCATGGGTTTTGGGTGAATAACCGGGTGGATCTAGCAGATTTGAGCATGAAGTTTAAAAGGGTTTAAAAAATGATTTTTCAGAATTCCATTTAAATGCTTTGGAAAATGTTTGTGTACTCCTTTTGGCTCCAAATCTATTGGAATAAATTTTGCTAGGTTCCTTATCACCAGATCTACTTGAGAAAATTATTGCATGTCATTTTTGAGATACTTTTCTGTAGAACTTTATTTAATCATGTATATTGCTGATAACTTGAAAAATGTGTAGAAAAATCTATAGGCTTCAGAAAAATATGATTCCAAGTTTGTTAATCTTCTTATGTAATGTACTTCCTAGGAAAAATATGTGTCATGCATGTACTGTAGAAAAATTATGAGGTGTAGTTCAAGTGCCGTTAATGGCTGATTTTTGTTATTTTAGCTAGAGAGCAAACTTTGTATAAAACATGCATGTGATAATTTTTGTACAGTAATTGTATGCTATGAAGAACATAGGAAAAATGCTAACTCTGTTGTTTGACACTTTTCACAGTACAAAGTATTTTCATGTTCATAATCATGCCATGGCTTGTTATTTTTGTGTAGACTAATCCACTCATTCAAATACCATGAAAATCTGATGGTAGACTACTTAGGGTAGTAATGTACTATGGTAATTTTCTAAGATTTTTCTAAGTAATAAAAATAGAGGTTGCTATTCAAACCTATTATTAATTAGGGTTTAATTAAGTGTTGCTTTATGTGTGATTAAGAAATTAGTAAAGCTTTGGTGTATCTTTGAAGCATTTAATAAGAGGTGTTGATTTAGCATATTAGTAGTAGAAGAGAATGCAGTAGATGACATGTGCTTGTAGTATATTTTCTTCGATGATGTTGACTACCTTGCATTCAAGCATATCCCTTGTATTCATCTCATCCGATGCACCAATTGCATAAGCACTTACGCACATTGCATCATACAGGATCGCAAACCGAGAACCTAGTCGTCATACCCGAGGAGCCCGAGGAGCAGTTCGAGGTGCAGTTGCAGGAAGTGCCCGAAGCCGACGAGGAGGACGTTGAGGAACTTCCGGAGTGCCCCGATCACCGCCCGAGCTCCTTCGAGAGAGGCAAGCCCCAAAGCATTTTCTCCCGGTTTGCAATTATTAATTAAATGCTTTACTTTAATTGATGCATTACGTTCAGGAGTTATTTGCAACCATTGTAGCATTATACCTTGTTTACCTTTGTTATACTATATCCTTGTTACCCTGGTATCCGCAGTCGAGTCAATGCTTAGCTGGCTTAGACCGGTAGAAGTCGGGTGATTTCCTGTCACCTATGAGCTATAGGTGGTTACCTGGATCTGCTTGGATGACTATGAAGTCATGGTATAACTAAGTGTTAAATGAAGTTGAGACCGGATGGAGACTTGCTGAGTTTTGGACTATAGTGCTTTCCGTCTGTGTCGATTAAGGACCGACCGTTGTTGGGCCTCGAGTCATGTTGAACGCATGCCTTACATTTAGCTGGCCGGATAAAGTACCTTCCGACCGCGAAGCTGGGAGATTATTCGGGCCGAGTAGATTGCCGCAGCGCACTGTGCCAGAGCAGGTGTGGTAGGACACGGGGGCGAGATGATAAGACCAAAGTGCAGTCGGTCGGCCCCCGGGTACATGTGGTTCCTGGCAAACTCGAGATTCCTGGATAGTTGACTCGGTGATCAATATCTCACTTTAGCGGGTGAGTGAGGTTTGTGTAAGGAATAAATCACCAGCTGGTTAGGAATCGATTCGAATCGCCATCGCTCCTGGACAGTGAGCACTTGACTTGAGTGACTTCATCGTAGTAAATGTTTATGGAACACTTGGACAGTTATAATGAATATGACAGTATGGAAGTTGTTTAATGATCATTGGTTATCATTATCTGCTTAATCACATGTTTGCTCTAGTATAGGTGCAAATCTAGTCGATAGATTATAATTAATTAACTTGGCAATAATGTCTTAAGAAAGGTTCTTAAAATGCAAAAAATGCTTTCTTTGCAAATGAGTCAGCTACCCTACTATAAAGCCTTCATAAGCCTTGGTGTCACTTATTTTCGGTTATGTCGGGTAAGTCTAGCTGAGTACCTTCTCGTACTCAGGGTTTTATTCCCACTTGTTGCAGATGGCAGATGTATTACGGCTACTGTATCAACTGCCTTTATCCTGCGATGGGTGATGCTTAGGACCATGGGCATGGTCATTCCTTACGTCTCGTCTAATGCTTTTGTTGGAGATGATCATTCGCTGGCACTATATTTGAACTCCGTGTGAGTGTGTGTGGTTTGAACAAATGGCTTCCGCTACTTTTATTCGAACTTGTTTTGTAATAATTATGTTTAAACTCTGATGTATCTGAGATGCAAACCTTTATGTAATATGTGATGGTGACCGCTAAACTTATTACGATCTTGGCTGGAATGGAAGTTGGTTTGAAATCCTTCGTGATTTCACGGACTACCGGGTTATACGGGCTTAAGTTTGCTAAATCGTCTGCTCTGGTGGATGATTTTCTTACTTAATTTCGTATAATTGGTCGGTTCTGTTACATTCACAACAAGTTCCAATGGAACCAAGCAACAACAACATACGAGGAGACGAGGATCTTGCTGATACGGGGAATATGATCGTGGAATATGCATCCAACGACATATTTGGAGACTTTGAATAGACTCCCAATCCCTTAGATTCTCATATATTTATGTCATAGTGATTATAATAGTTAAATTTATTTATGTCCTATGTGTTGTAAATATTTAATAATGTCATCACTATTTAGTTTGAATACCCAATAAATGTATTGTACACATTTGATATTCAATAAATAAAGTATGTATTCTATATATCATCAAAGAGTTTCATATCAAATTCTTTATTTATATATAGTTTCTACGGGGGTCAATCTGATGGTGGAGGAATTATGCCTAGTGGACAGTGGTACCACTAATTCTATACTTAGAGAAACAAAATATTTCTAAACTCTTACAAAAAAGACAAGAAAATGTTTTGACAATCGTCGGGCGCGATGCTACAATAGTTGGCTCTGGTCGTGCCACTATTGTACTCCTCATGGGTACCCAAATTACAATTGAGGATGCATTATTATATCCCGATTCAAAATGTACCTTGTTAGGTTATAGAGATATCCATCAAAATGGTTTCCATATAGAAACCCGTGATGACAATAATGAGAAAATTCTCGTTACTAAAAATAGCGGATATGGCAAACGAATTATTGAGAAAATTCCCTCTTTTCCGTCCGGATTGTACTACACATACATCAAACCCGTACCGCATGTTGCGTACAAGGTAATTTTTCATAATGTTGACGCATTCAAAATTTTGCATGAACGCCTTGGCCATCCTGGTATAGGGATGATGCAAAAAATTATCAGCAATTCTAAAGGTCATGAGTTAAATACTGCTAAATTCCTAAAATCTTCAGATTTTATGTGCACTTCATGCGCTACAGGGAAATTGATCGTACGGCCATCGCCCGTTAAGATCCAAAATGAGCCACTAAAATTTCTTGAACGCATTCAAGGAGATATTTGTGGCCCCATACAACCAATGTCTGGGCCGTTCAGGTACTTCATGGTTCTAATAGATGCATCTACTAGATGGTCTCATGTGTGTCTTTTGTCCACACTTAACCATGCATTTGTAAAAATTATTGCTCAAGTTATTAGACTTAGAGCACATCATCCTGAACATCAAATTCAATCAATTCGAATGGACAATGCTGCTGAATTTTTCTCAAAGGCTTTCAACGATTATTGTATGGCTTTGGAAATTCAAGTTCAGCACTTTGTTACATATGTCCATATACAAAATGGTTTAGCAGAATCTTTTATTAAGAGAATTAAACTCATTGCAAGACCGTTATTACAAAATTGCAACCTACCAACTTCATGTTGGGGTCATGCAGTCTTACACGCTGCTGACTTAATTCAATTGCGACCAACTACATATCATGTAGTCTCCCCATTGCAATTAGTACGTGGGAATATGCCAAATATTTCCCATCTGCGAAAATTCGGTTGTGCTGTATACATACCGATCTCACTGCCTAAGCGTACTTCTATGGATCCACATAGGAAACTTGATATCTATGTGGGATATCAATCTCCATCAATTATCAACTACCTCGAGCCTTTTACAGAGGACTTATTCACAGCCCGATACGCTGACTGCATATTTAATGAGGTCAATTTTCCGGCATTAGGGGAAGATTTCAAGTACCAAAACGAATGCCAGGAAATCATCTGGAATGCCCAAGGCATTCCCCCTCAGATACACGTACTCTAGAGAATGAACAACAAGTTCAGAAAATCATAAACTTGCAACATATTACAAATAAACTGCCAGAAGCATTTACTGATTATAAGGGTGTCACTAAATCCTCTTATCCTACTCGCAATGCATCCGAAAGAGTGGAGGTACCAATAAAAACTGTTATGAAACGGTGTATGTTCCTAATAGACACTAGTGATCTCATCAACAGATAGCAGTTAGCACTACGAAGGAGCATGTCCCTTCGATAGTAGACTGTTCTAGTGAACAGCTACATTTTTCCAAACAGTCACATCCGTACGACGTCCGTACGACGTTCATACAACGCAACCATTCATATATATATATATATATATATATATATATATATATATATATATATATAGTTGTTCCTAAAATCTTGACTTTCAGCACGTTATAAGTACTTTTGCTCTTCTGGACGCGAAGCCCGTGGTGCGGACGCCATACGGACGTCGTGATTGTGATTGTGATCGTCTCGTAAACCAGCATCTTCGACACAATCACACCAATGAGTTTCCCCCACCACAAGCCCGTGGTGCCCACGGGAGGATGACCCACTGAAGACCAGCTATGCAGCATCGTGCTGCTTTGGTATCCGGCCAGCATGGCCTTGCCCTAAGTTTCAGGTTCCGATGACCGAAAGCGCAATGGATACATTCATGCATGGCTCTTTGCATCTTCTGGGCCTGTTCAGCTGATCCACTTTTGGATGATTTCGACTGATTTTGGATGATTCAGTAGTGTTCTGTGAGAGAGAATAAGCTGAAACAAATAGAAAGTAGTTCAGTAGGGGGATAAGCTTGGTTGCGAGACTGTTGAATTGACCCTGGCATCGGCATGCTTACAGCCAATTTGTCTCCATCTCCAAAGCCCAAATAATAAGCACGTGCTTTGTTGCTTCATAAAAACCACTTCAGTCTGAATGATTTGGTACAGCCATGCTGCACTTGTACATTCACCTTGCTATGCTAAAACCAACCAAACATGTAACACTGACAGAAGGAAAACTCAGCTAGTGATGTAAACCCAACGCAAATGCAACCCATGGTGCAACATGCACTTCAATACAGGTCATTGCTGAGAGCTTGTAGCACACGTAGGAAGCAGCCAGCTGGTCGTGCTTCCCAAGTTGCCATTCTAGTGGTCCTGATAAACATTCCGCTTTTATGATACTTCATTCATAGCCAACAAACATTTCGTATATCACCTTAATTAACAAAATTTGAGGTCATGGGCTTTCCATCAATGTGACATAGTGGTGCCCCTTTAATGATCTTGACCATCTGCTTGTGAGCTTGTCATATGATTACTCCCAAGCACCAAAATCATGAATAGCCTAAATAGATCACACAGGCATGATAAAGTATCAGTAGCCTAAACAGCAATCATCGCGATAGATAAACCATTTACAGAATTAAGTAACACACACTAACAAAACAATGAGCACTCTCCATATTACACTTGGTACTTTCTTCTATCCATAGCAAATTAGCAATGCTCAAAATATTATGGCTTGTGTGTTCAGGATAAACATTATGCTTTGTGAATCTCTATGCCTTGATGGATGATGGTAAGTAGCAATCAGAGCAGTTTGTAACGCTGGATTTAAGATCTCGAGTCCTAATTTTTCCTGCTTGTGGGTGGAACAAGAATATGGATAAGGTAGTCACCTTAGAAGCTTATCTCACATCTCTCAGCGAAGAACTTCCCATTTGTGAGTCGTTCCTGAGCTAATAAGGCAAGCCATACACCTGTGTCAGCACCTTCTTCGGCAGAAATATTCCCTTCCCAACCAGTCATGGCAGTTTTTACCCAGCCAGGGCAGAAACAGTTAATGTATATCTTTTGGCCTTCAGGCCGATCTGAGAGCCTCCTTGCCATGAGTCGTGTATAAACATTAACAGCAAGCTTTGAGATCGAATAGTCCGTGTACATCTGTGGCCACTCATTGGAGGACCAAGTACCTTGCTTGACTTGTTCGAGAAATTTCATGATCATCTCATCAATTAGCTGCTCTGATAAACGATTGTCATTCAACAGTTGATCTCTTAGGCTCGCATCACCAATTCTCTGACAGAATAGAATCAAACGGTAAAGTAAATGTGAACGCACTGCATATTAAGAATAGATCACAATGGGAAGATAGGAACCTGTCTTGAACAAACTTACATTCCGTCTGCCATTGGCTCTACCAAGCCTTGAGCTGACATTCACTATCCGAGCACCATACGGATAGTGTTTCATTAGTGGCATCATAGCATCAATCATCCGCTTTGTGCCATAGTAATTTGTCTTGATAACTTGCTCAGCAAACTCAACAGAATTATGTGCTCCTTTGTTGAAGTTTACACCTGCATTGTTAACCTGTAGCCAGGGTACAACACATATAAGATATGGCCTTCAGGAAAGATCTCTGTAAATAACAGTCTATTTATGAATTGAAGGTGGTGTCACTGCACCTGGTTCTTCTCCTTTTCTACCAATCGGTTATATAGAGTACAAATTCCAGAAATAACTGCTAGGTAGTTCGTAGTTGTCGAAAAAAAACTAGGACTAGTCTTGCTGGTTAATTGAATTAATCTTCCGTAGTATTGTGAAAGCAAAGAAAGTAATCACTGGATATAAACGACACAACTACATGAGCCAGGTAAGGCAATGAGAATGCGCTCACAAGGACATGGATGCCGCCGTGGGTTTCCACCGCCCAGGCCGCGAAGGCCTCCACCGACGCGGCGTCCGCCACGTCGAGCTGGCGGGACTCCACGCTGACGACAGCGTCATCGGGAGCCTCCGCCAGGATCCTCCCGGCCGCGTCCTGGCCCTTGGCGGCGTCGCGGGAGGCGAGCACGACGTGGAGGCCATGGAGCGCGAGCTGGCGGGCGGCCTCGAAGCCGATGCCGCGGTTGGCGCCCGTGACCACCGCTACGGCCCGCGGCGCCAGGCTGTCCCACCATCGCTGGTGGGGCTCGTAGGGGAGGGCCCGGAGGAGGGTGACCTCGCGGCGGCGCTGCTCGCGCCGCTCCCGCGCCGCCTCCTTCCCTTTCTTCCCCATCTTGCTACCGTCAGAAACGGAAATGATCATCCAGCCCAATAGTTGGGATGGAAGTATTTGGGCCTTCATGCCAACTTTACAACCACTGTAGGACTCGTCACGTTTCTTATGGATGGTGAAATGGGCCCATTCAGGCACGCCCCTAATTAGACTGCGTGACAAAAGCAAAATTGGCTAACCGAACTGTGTCGTTCTTGAGCGGGCCCATTTCAATTTGCAAACTCGCAATCAAAGATCAGGACACAGATCATGATCAAGAGCTACATTTTCTTAGATTCAAAAAAAAAAAAGAGCTACATCTTCTTTGAAATAATTTCATTTTGGTCTCTGCACGAGTTATGCATACAACTATATTTTATTATAGATTTAGTCTCTAGCTATATAAAGCATCATCTTAAAAAAACAAAACTACCAAACGAGATAACAACAATTCTATTAAGCGTCCCTGTTTGACAAAGATAACCAAAGTCGTCGTCTGTAACATATAACCCAGAAGCGCCTCCAGTATGTAGCCTTGAAAATAACCTATAAATAAGAGTATATTCTCATTTTGTTAAAGACCACATCATTTCTGCTCAACCAAATAGATCAAACAATTGCACTTTGCTCACACAAATTTGAGAAAGTAGTTTGGTGTCTATTTGTTGACGCCACCGGTTGGTAACCAGAACCGACGATGTTAATTATTTTCACTTTTGATTTTAATAAATGCGACGAAGAAAGTGCCATTGGTGATGACCGTTTGTGTAATAGTGTTGGGTATCTAGCACAGTGAATGGTATAGCTCATAGTATCCTTTAGATAGAACATCACTATTTCAAGAACACACCGGTGAACATATTCTGGATTTAAGACAACCCGGTTAATTTGCTCACAACAAACAAGATGACAGCCCTCATAGCACTAGCTAAATACATAAGTGAGACAATGATCTAGAAGTATCTCAATTGATCCCTTATTCTTTGTTTTTTTCTTAATAACACACTAGAATCATAAGGTGTTGGAGCAGATTTGCAGTTATTATACCCCAAGTGACTCAACACCTTATCCATATAGTGGGATTACATAAGTCCAGCCTGCCATCACTTAACCGTATATATCACTTGTAACACCCTCGGTGGCCGGCCTCGAAGCCGATGCCGCGGTTACGCACAGGGGCTCCGAAAGATGCTGACGCCACCCCGTCTCACATTCGAATTCGTGGGATGGCGGGCTACGCTCCCGCCTCTTTCCACGACCTCGTGGATGATGATGTCGAAAGCGAGGGCTCCAGCATCGGCGACGTCGTGGCACCTAGCCACCCTCTGTCTCGGGAGTGCGCTATGGCGGACGCTTCGGGACAGCCGCCGGTGGTAGCGGAGTCTCTACAGACTCACACCCCTCCGAACCCTCGTGCGGAGGCCATCGCGCGTGCACAGGAGCACGGCAAGGAGTTACAACAAAGGCGGCAGAGCCAGGCGCCACCTGCGCCGACGCGCTCGGCGCAGCACGCTGTGCCACGCGCGCGTAACCCGGCGAACGGTTCCCGGGGTCGTGCCCGTCAGGTCCAGCGCAACATCCTGGACGGAGGAAACGATCCCCCATAGTTCACTCGGGCTGGCCAGAACATCGCCGCTGCAGCGATGCTTCTGCGCAGCCTTCCCGAGCCTATCGACCCTTAGGAGCAGGCGATCCACCGGAACCTCCGGGCGCTGGTGGAAACCACCGCCGTTCAACAAGCGGAGAGCTCCGCGTCGCGACACCGGCTCGCGGCCTCTTTCCCTACTAGGGGAATGGGGGCGCACCAGTCGAATCGCTCCATCCGCTCACCACTCCAGTTGTCGGGCGTGGAACAGGAGGCCGTAGCTGCATCACGGCATGACCCGGCGCCCGCTCCACACTGACCACCTATGCGCGAATGGCTCAGACCGAACCGCGACGCTTGCAGCGTCATCAACAATCGGTGTCAAGCCTGTCATGATGATGATGTCCATCAAGGGGCGGTGAGAGTAGGCGGCACGGGCCTCGGCTGGACCATCGAGGGGAGCGGGGACACGCACCCCAGGCATGGTCGCCGACCAGACGACCGAAGTCCCAGTCCGGACGGCCTAGGACCATGGGCCTTTGGCCGTCGCATTTAGGAAGCGCCGTTCCCACAGCGCTTCCGACCACCCACCAACATCACAAAATACACTGGGGAAATGAATTCCATTATATGGCTCGAAGACTTTCAGCTCGCCTACAGAGCCGGAGGAGTGGATGATGACCACTTCATCATTCAATATCTCCCCATCTGTGTGGGGGAGCATGTTCGAGCATGGCTCGAATTCCTCCCGCCTGACAGCATCAATGACTGGGCGGATCTCAAAAGAATCTTCATCAGGAATTTCCAGGGGACGTATGTCCATCTTGGGAATTCCTAGGACCTCAAGAGCTGCCAGCAGGAGCCCAACGAGTCCCTGCGGGATTATATCCATAGGTTCTCAAAATGATGTAACTCCCTTCCTGATGTGGTTGACGCTAACGTCATCAGCGCATTCCTCTTCGGGACAACTTGTGAGTCCTTGATCCACAAGCTCGGCTGTCTAAAGCCCCGTACCACCCGCGACCTGCTCGACATCGCCACGAACCATGCCTCCGGCGAGGAGGCGGTCGGAGCGGTCTTTAGCGAAGGCTGGGACAAGGGCAAGGCCAAACGCTAGGACCATGGGAAGGACCCTATACGATGACCGAGGTGATCCGACCGGGCACCTACCGACTAAAGGACGACAACGGCAACGTTCTCACCAACACATGGAACATCGAACAGTTACATCGTTTCTTCTCCTAAAACTCGGTCTTATCATT
The DNA here is from genome assembly GCF_019320115.1 of Miscanthus floridulus. Taxonomy (NCBI): domain Eukaryota; kingdom Viridiplantae; phylum Streptophyta; class Magnoliopsida; order Poales; family Poaceae; genus Miscanthus; species Miscanthus floridulus. The sequence continues at coordinate 138,423,110 of NC_089585.1, read as the reverse complement.
TTTTCATTCAATGTTTGCTCCTACAAAGCACCCCAGCCCGAGCACTCTCAGCCTAGGTCGCTCGGGGGCTCCACGAGGGTGCGATACCACCCCTCTTTTTTACTATCATATAGTAATACTTTTCACCCAAACGAAAGGGTAGTCTGTTCCTTTAATTACCATATATAACTTATGTTTTAAACTCCCAACCGATCACACCCCGCCACGATCTACGGTTACGAGCAGCTGAGCCTCGCGGGCCACGCCCGGGTTCTTAAGGTTGTAGCCTATGGGTCAAACGGGCAGGTGTGAAAAAGAAAGGATAAAAAACAAAGCTATGCAAGGGTAAAAACAAGGATAGATGGGACAAGCTTCCCCTTACGAGTGATTCCATCACAAAACAAAATTGAAGTATTCATGAATACAAAAAAATTGTTCACATGGGGGCTCCCCCACGAACTTATCTTTTACATATACTGACTGCTTCTACTCTAAATTCTATTGTGGCCGCTCAATAGCATCGGCTAACGGCACGATCGACGAGGATAAGGGCTGCTCGCTTTCTGACGGGACGACGTTTGGCTCGATCGAAGGAGGGACGATGCTCACTTCTGACCCGGTCTCCACTCCATCCGCAGGCTGGATGACATCTTCCTGGCGCACGCCTTTAGCCATGCTCGAACAGCGAGCTTCCATCGCCCACTGCGTGGAGACTTGCTCGGCAACCATCTGTGCATATGGCACCCAGCTCTCCCCAAGCGCATGGATTGCATCCATGCTCCAACCGTCGACGTACCCTCTATAGATGGCGGTGAAGTCCAGATCTAGGTGGTGCGTCGCCACTAAGGTCAGCACCCCTGATGTCTCGTAGAACATGCCATCGGAGATGAGCACCCGAACTTTGTTCGGGACCTCCGTCGGCTGGACGGCGGGCGTACTGATGCTCGGTCCTGACCCGAACACCTCGAAAGGAAAGGAAAGGAAAGGAAAAAACAAGTCATCAACCGAAGGCAAAATAGATACATATAATGGCGGGTGCTTTCGAGAATGGAGAGTCCTTCCTCTTGCTGGGTCACGTTCAAGAGTCGAGCGTTCAACTCCTCTGCCCCAAGCACCTGCCCCCGAAGTGTGACCACTTCTTATTGAGCCTTCGACCGGGCCTTCCGCTCCGTCTCCAGAGCCTCCAAGGACTTCTGAAGCGCCGCCTTGGTCTCCGCTAAGTGGACCTTCGCTGCGTTGAGTTCTCGCTCGGCAGGAGTCGCCTGTTCTGCCGTGAGCAGTTCCACCGCCCGCGCTCCCGTCGCCTCGACCGCCCAGTCTTGGGACTCGTGGTGGGCAGATTCCAGCTGGCGCTGAAGCTCATCAACCCGTCGCGACATCGCGGCTTCACGCCCCATCCGACCATGTTCCTCCCGAAGGAAACGGGACTTACGGATCGACATCGCCTCTAAATCATGTAAAGCGAAAAGCAAACATGCTGAAACAACCAGTAAAAGACCAAGGAGTCAAGGACAAACACTAAAAATGTAGAAAGCTTACCTCTACGATGCGTGGTAGGATGGCTGTAACCGCCTGATGGATGAGCTCAACCCACTCCAAGGCCTCCTTGAGCCTCACCTTGGTTTGGGCGAGATTGAACTCCATCGATAGTCCTCTCTCCTCAAGCAAGTGCCAGAGCCCCACCTCCTCCTCATCATGAAGGACGAGCTGAGCCTTCCTCGGGTTGTCGAGGTAGGGCCACACTAGCCCATGGGTCACCCCCGACCCACTGGAAGATCTAGCCATCGCAATATCATGCGACGACTGGATCATCACCAACTCCTACGACAGCGGGATGGCTGGCGGCTCCACCCCAGTGCCTGCCTCGCCGGAGCAGGGGATCTCCACTATCTAGACTCCATGGCTCGCCGGTAGATGTTCTACCTCCGTCCTGGCCGCGTCTCCTCCCGACCCCTCCAACTCTAACCAGGAGGGCGAGCCGTGTGTTCCTCCACCAGGCGAGGCAGGGAGCCCAGTTTCCCTCCTCTCTTCCACCACAGTTGTTGGGGGGAGGGATCGCAAGGGTCACCTTTGACCCAACCTTCACCGTTACCATGGGGATCACTGCCATCGCCGCCACTACCGCTACCGCTGTGCTCACGACCGTCCGGGAAGATGCAACCCCTAGGAGGGAAGGTCACACCGCCACCAATCTGCTTTCCCCACTGCTCGTCACAACATGTTATAGTCTGGGTCTCCACTCCTCTCGTACGGGAGGTGGGGCGATGCCTAGTCCCGCCAGTCCCTGGCCGCTGTCAGATAAGTGTAGGTCAGTCACGCTTAAAAAACTCACTTGTGAGATCGAAAAAATATAAATATGTACCTAGACAAAAGCGGCAGAGCCCTAAAGCCCTAACCCGCTGGCAACAAGCCCACTAGACGAGGACCGCTCACGGGTCGTGACCCGCGTCCCCTCATATCGACCGAGGGAGAAGCCAACCCGACCAATTCTAGATCGGCCCAAAATGGCCACGACCGCTGCTCGTGGCGCACCCACCGGAGCAATTGATGGGGCATCTCCCCATTGTGGGTCACACACACGCGCCGACCCCAAAGATGTGGGGGTACGAGCACGCTCCTCCGATTGGTCGGCATGCCCCGCCACGCTCGGAGCAAGGGGGTGTGGAGCCAATGACGCCTCCAAAGGGCGCGGCGACCGTGCCCGCTTTGCCTCTCGCTCGACGATGGTGTCTTTGCTCGTGGCGCGCTTCCTTGACTCGGGAATGTCGTCGCGCTTCTCTGTATCTCGCCCACCGCCGATGGATGTGGTCGTAGGCTCACGACGCTCCACTGATGCCACGATGATGCCTCTGTCTCCTTCATCCTTGGGGGTACTCTTGTCGCCACCCATCTCCATGGGCTCCTCCAACTTGAGCTCCACCTCCATGTCGCTCCTACTTTCACCTGCCCAGACCCACCGACCGATCTCCTTCTCCTTCTTGAACCTCCTCTAGGCCTTCTTAGCTCCCTTCTTCTTTTTGGCAAGCACTGCCTCCTTTAGAGCAGCTTGCTGAGCTGCGCCCTCTGCCCCCTCGGAAGATGTGGCCAGGATCTGTAACCCGTGAGTCCCTATGAAACAGACAACTCAAAATCAAAATAAAGGAAAGCAAGAGGAAAAAGGTCACGGAATAACAAGAGGAGAGCATACCAGATTGGACAGCTTCACGACGTGAAGAGGTCCGGGTGTTCCTTCAAGGGAATCTTTATCCCTTAGTTGCAGCACTTGGTCGAGTCAACTCTAGACTTCGTCCTTCGGCAACTCCTCCGGCGACACATGGTCGAGATCCGTTGGGCCAGAGTACGCCCACATCGGCCTCCTTCTCTCCACCAACGGGGTGACTCGATGGTGAAAGAAGGTGTGGAAGACCCACAACCCATCGAGGCCATGCTGCACCAGCTTCTGAAGCTCCACCTCGATGACCTCCAGCTTGTTCTGCCGACTAGAGGGACCCCACGACCAACTTTCCCGCCTCTCTGGCCTTCTTTCGGTGAACGGCGGGAATGACGCCTCCGTTGGGTTCCTGATGTAGAACCACTCGCCATGCCACCCCCGATTGGAGTCACAGGGGGAGTACATGGGGTAAGAGCCTGATGGCCTCAACTTCTTCTACAACGTGAAGACCCCAACCGATGTGGTTCTAGGTGGCTTCCCCTCAGACAAGGCTCGCCCGGTGAAGATCCACCGAAAGAGGTCCATGTGCGGCTCCATCCCGAGGAAGGCCTCATAGACGGTGACAAACCAGCGATGTGCAGCACCCCGGTTGGTTTGAGGTGCTGCAGCTCTAGGCCCCACTCGTTGAGGAGCACGCGCAAGAACTAGTGCGCGAGATATCCAAGCCCACGCTTGTGGAAGGCGAGGAAGGAGACAACCTCATTGGCCTGTGGTCGTGAAACAGCTTCCCCTAGCGTAGGAGCCCTCCAATGCACCACCTCCTTCGATGGGAGTAGCCCCTTCTTGGCGAAGGCGGCCAGCACCTCCTCGTCTACATTGGATGGCCTCTAGTTCAACATCGCGCTTCGGATTCATGAACGAATCTGTGAGTTCTCCTCTCCCTCGTCTTACCCTCTCTCTCCTAGAAACTGCCATGGCACACAAATGGGCTTAGCAAAAAGGAAGACCGAGGAGAGGCAGTAGTTGGAGAAAGGCGAAGGAATGGGAAGAAAACCCTCTCCCTTCCCCTTATTTAATGCGGATAGGTATACGGTGGGACGTGTCCTGACTGATGGGACGCGCCCTGCCCAACAAAACATCGCTTGGTTAAAACGGGATGTGGCCTAGGTAGGGCCTACCACTACCACAGCCCGAGCATAGGAAACAAGGCGCAACTGCATGCAAACAACCCTTCGCCTTCCTAGGTAGGGTTTAGAAGGGCCTACCAATAGGATCTCTATCAAGGAAAGACCAACGGGCTACCTGAGTTGATCGGATGGCTTAGGCGACTGCTGAGAGATAGGTAAGGAGCAATGGGATGCCCCATGCAGGCTATGACCGACTCCATCATGAATGACGGGCATGGATCCCATTCGGACATATCCGATAAAGAGCTCCTTAAACCCATCACTCGAGTCATCAAGGTAACTTTACCAAACCTTCTTACTTTATTTTATTTTCTAATGCATAATCATAAATTCATCCTTTCTCATACATGAATTCACACATTCATCCATACAATCATTCATTCATCCCATACATCCAAAGCATTGCATATGCAATTGATGCATCACAACGCTTCATATTGCATCACAAAGCGGTAGTCGCCTCATTCGACATGAGCGATGATCGACCGGGGTTTGAAGGCTGGCCCGTGAAGGGCTCGAGGCCACCTCACATCAAATAGAGCCAGGGAAGAAAACACAGATGAGCCCTAGCATCCCTCTCCCGATCTGCTCAGAAGCAGATAGGGTCATCTCGACCTTCTCGTTTGATCCTAACCTCGAGTCATGCCCATAGAATCTCCATCGAGGGGAGGCTAGCGGGCCACCTGAGTCAGTCTCCTGAATGACTCAGGCATCTACCGGGAGGCGGGTTAAGCAGCAGTGGAATGCCACATGAGGGCTATGTCGACCCTGTTACGAACGACGGACCCGGATTCCACTCGGACATACCCGTTAGAGAGCTCACCGAGCGCATCACTCGAGCCATCGAGGCAAGTGATGTTAGCTCAGCCCCTCTGGTTGCGGAAATCGTGGATGGAGTAACGCATGAAACTAGACCAACCCCTCAGCCATGCCCGGCACTTGGGTCCGCGCTCCGTCGCGCCCGACCCCCCGGCCGCGCCAGATGATAAGTCAAAAAATCCCCCAGGCGATTCTACCTGAATCGCCCGGGGGCTCGGGGGCTACACCCACTGGGTGCGCTCGTGTGCACCCACTGGCAAGTCAAAAAATCCCCTAGGCGATCTCTAGGACCACCAAAGTCACGCCCCTTGCTGGGCTCCACCATGTCCGACCCCTGAGGGTTAGCCCCGCCTTGGTTGACCCCCGAAGGTTGGCTTCGCCTCGTCCGACCCTCGAGGACTGGCTCCGCTTCGGCTGACCCCCGAGGGTAGGCTCCACCTCGGCCGACATTTGGGGGCTGGCTCCGCCTCACCCAACATCTAATGGCTGGCACCACTTCACCTGATCCATCAGACACGGTCCCTAACGGAAGCTCGCGTCGCTGCCAACCACTACGGGCCAGAAAGTACAACCCTAGGTCAAACTTCTAGCATCGTACAGGGAGCGGTCATGTCTCAGCATGAGTCGTCTCTGTGACATGACATTCTAGGGGACTCACATCGACCTACAGTGATGGACGCATGGTCACTATGCTGCCTACACCCTGTACGACCGCTGATCAACATGCTGGTTCGTCGGTCCAATGCCTGGGTCCGTGCTCCATCGCGCCTGACCCCTCGGCCATGCCCGACACATGGGTCTGTGCTCCATTGCGCCCAACGACGACTCATGATCTTACACCCATCCATTGCTCTCGGACAACGAGTATAAACAGCGCCTTGATGACTCGCAGAAGTCCCAAAAGGGCTCGGGGGCTCCTGTCGGGTTCATAAACCCAGGGTCCCCGATGGGCTCGCTTCCCAGCAAAAGCTCAACCTAGCAGATGGCATTACAACAAACGTGCGACTCTTGGGCTGGCAAAGATACCTAACGATAGGCCGAAAGAGCGATCTAGTCTCCGACCGGAAGGCCTGGCCAAGGAGGAGACAACACTCACTTCCGACTCTGACCCGCTTTTCTGACCGAGAATACACCAAACCTTTGCTTACAGCTTTTCTTCGACCGGCGTGGTTGGAGCCGACTAGGAACAACCGACCGGAGACACCCACTCGGTGAGGACCCAAGAATCAGGCGGAGCAGATAAGGCAAGGTGCTCAAGTCAACCGTAATATCGAGGACCGTACCCTGCACACCTGTAGGACAGTACCGCCAGGCCATGCTAGAAGGGTGCTTTGCAACCTTCCAGGCATGTCAGAACCCAAACAGTATTGTGGGTGCCGACATTTGTCTTATAGTGTTGTGGACGCCCTCATTTGCCATACCAGGCGAACACGGTAAAGCCTGCCACACACGTCTGACATAAACAGTATTATAGGCACCGACGACCATCTTATACCTGATAGCGTGGGCAACAAGACTTAGTAAAACACGAGCACACACACTCTCTCTCTCACTTGTAAGGCCATCCCCTTCACCTATAAAAGGGGATGCGCTCTCTCCCAACGGAGGACGGTCATTTCGACTCTCTCTCTGCTAGCTTTAGATATTCTGAGCACTCGAACAGCTCCACGGCTCTAGAACTCTAAAGCTACACAGAGCATACGTTCCAATACTTAGCGCACATAGGAGCTCCCGTCACTCTTGGTCTTTCAGTCCAAAGCCCGACCGGACCTTTAACACCCCCTTCTTATTCCCACTCATTTGTAACCCCACAGCAAACTTTGAGCACCTGGACTCAGGAATAAAGTCACCGACCGACTAGAACTGGGCGTAGAGCACGTTGCTTGAACCAGTATAAACCCTGTGTCATTGAGTGCTAGGCCACATCCGATCACAACACACGGCAAAACTATAAATATTTACTAATTGGTCACTTTTCGCACCGACACCAAGATTGTAACACGAGTGTTTCAGGGGGCTAAAAACTCAATTTCTTTTTTCACCTTACGACCGCTACTGTGGCACACACAAAAAAAGCTCCAATTCAACTCTGAATAAGATGCCAATTCAACTCCAACTTGGAGGTTGGAATCTTTTCGCTATAAATCTCGATTTTGGATCTCCTGGAGGCTGGAGATGTCAGTCGAGGGCTCGAAGCGGCACACGGATCATCAGGATCGACTGCTCAATTCTCAAAGGTCCCTAGCCAAGAACCTACTACAAATGTCGCTAGCCTCAGTCGTCGGCGTCACCGGCACCAAGAAGTATACTAGGAGCAGGAGGAGGGCCAAAAAGGCAGTGAACCTATCGAGTATCGATATTAGGGATACCCAAAGCAAGGAAGTTAGCACCCACGCTGACTTTCCCGGATGGGTAAGACGTATTAAAAAGTCTCGCCCGACCCCAAGGCTACGGGCTCCGTCTCACCCGACCTCGAGGCCGCGAGGGTCTCGCCTAAGGCTGCAGGCTCCATCTCGTCCGACCCCTTGGGTGCGGGCTCCATCTCACCCGACCCTAAGGATGTGGGTTCCGTCTCGTCTGACGGGGACCCATACCGCCACCAACCACTACAGGTCCAAGCGTATGGGTTTGGGTCAAAACTCTAACACCAGGGAAGAGACTGGCACGCCTCGATGTAACCCGTGGTCATGATGGGCCATACCTAAGGATTCACATCAAGAAACAGTGTCGAGCGTGCTGATGCTGTTCTGCCTAACCCTTGTACGAACGCCGACAGGCGCGTTAGTTCACCACGACGTCCGCTAGGACGGAATGGAACGCCATGATCGGCAGATGACGCCTGCGCATGGCGCCAGTGACAAACAGGGCCACGACATAGAGCCGTCCCTGTTGACATCTACATGATCGATGGGACCCTCATGAAGGAGAAGGACCCGACGATCCTGAAAGTCTTCTTCTCTCTCGTTCTTCTCCTTTTCCTCCGCTGTAACCCGCGCTTTCCCTTTGCCTATAAAAGGGGAAGCAGGACGCCCCATGAAAGAGGATCTAGATCCGCACGAGACCGAACCACGATATAAAAACATAAGAGCACGACACGAGCACAGGGCCGAGCAGCGATCGAGCTCTCAGCACCCGTTCACTTCTTTCACCAGAGACTTAGAATCCTTTTTCTCTCTCGCCTGTTTATAACCCCTATTGCAAACCAAGTGCCGGTAACACGAGCAGCGCAAACTGGACGTAGGGACGTTCCACCCGAACCAGTATAAACCCTTATATCCTCTGAGTACACCATCCGAGCCTGACGCGTAAATACAAATTTACTGTCGGTGGTCAAAAACACCGACAGGACCCTTACGCGTCTGCCTACGGCGTCGTCCCCTATGAGATGTTTCGCGGGGGACCATGGACGCGCATCGACGATCTCGGCGAGACGGCAGCGGGCGTCTATGTGCACGTCTTCGGCACGCCGTGGTCGGTCCGGCTGCTGAGCAGGACCAGGGCCATCGTGGTGATGCTCAACTCCTCCAGCATGGTGCGATGCGTGGTCGACGCCGCCGGCTCCCACGACGGGGTGGTGACCACACGGATGGTGCGCTTCGCCGCCACCCTGAGCCAGGGGTTCGCCATCGATGTCGAGGGTGTCGTCTCCCTCCCTGAGAATGGGAGGCCTCCCCTCGCTGCCACCACCCAGCAGGTGGAGATTCAGGTGAGGAAGCTCCATCCAATCGGGCGTGGTGTTCCATTCCAGCCACATGATCGGAAATCTCAGAGGCCTTGCAAAAGCATCACCCCGAGACCTTCTGTAAAGCTGGAGGATAATGTGGTGGAACAAGAGGGAGAATCTAGCCCCTGTTCTTAGCTATATGTACAGTAGTTTCACCTCAGGGGAAAAAGCAGCTTTAACTAATACTCCCTGAGTTCCAATTATAGGTCTGTTTAGTTTTGTCCTAAATCAAACTTCTCTATTTTTTTTCTTCATTAAAAAAACTAGGTTCATTAGTTTTTCAACTGACTTAATATCTTGGGCAACAAAAATATGCACAATCTTAGCTGGAGGGTAATGGAAGGAGAGGGAGAACCTAGCCCCGTTCTTAGCTATATGTACAGCAATTTCACTTAGGGCGAAAACAGCTTTATAAACTAATAAATGATACCTGAGTTACAAATTATAGGTCTGTTAGTTTTGCCCTAAATCAAATTGGGGGAAAAGTATATTATCATCTTTAAGTTTAGATAAATGCATTATTGTCAAGATTATTTTGCCGTGTTTTTACTATTGCTGTTGGCTCAAAATGTTAATGGGTACCCGTGACCCGAAACCCGATGGGTTTTTACCCCATTAGGGCACGGGCATGGGTCAATGTTCATGCCCATGGGTTTGTTAATGGGAACTAAGTCATACCCATCGGGTTTGCGGGTACGGGTACGTTCCTAGTGTACCCATACCCGCAAACCCATGGGTTTATTTTACCCGGCTCTAATGTGTAATGTAGCCCAAGTAATACGATTCAGCCCAGCCCAATAACAAGAAGTATAAATAGGATTGGAAATTTGGAACCCTAGATCACCCCACTCCTTCCCTTTTCCCACTACCGCACTCCACCAGGTGGCCGCCACCGCACAAGCATGACCCGCGAGCCCGCGACTCCAGACCGCGATGCACGCAGGCACACCGCACGCAGCCGAGGCCGAGCGACGGAGCGGAGCGAGCGCTCCGCCAGGGGCCAAGCGGCTTCCTCCAACCTCCATCGCCACTCCCTCCCCTCCAGCCATCCCCATCCCCAAGCAAAATCGCGACATCCCCAACTCCAATCCCTAGCTTGACGCCGACACTGCCTCCCCCAAGCTCCGTGCCTCTGCTGGTCAAGGAGCCTGTAGAGTAGCTGCAAGTAGGCCATGGCGGTGACCACCGGCGGCGCCAACGACGATGGCCGGTGATGCTTCTTCCTTTTCTTCGTAACCTTATCGCAGACTTGCAGCTACTCTACAGCTCTAGCACCTACTAACCCCTCCTACCGTCGTCCTGAAGGGACGCCGTCGCTGACCCTCCGGCGTCTGCGGATCCGGAGGTCGAGAGCACCGTCACGAACAAGGACGTCGGCAAAGGACCGACTACATCTCCGCCGGGTGCTCCTGCACCCCTTCCTCTTCTGCTGCCTTCTGATTCCCAGCAGGCTGTCGTCGTCGACCCCTCAGATCCACAACGGGCGGTGCCAAATCAGCGCCTCGTCAAGCCTACAACGGCAGCAGGGAACCAACGCCCTGTCAAGCCGACGACAGCAGCGAACCGGCGCCCTGTCAAGCCTACGGTCGCTGGATCGGCGAGGAAACCACCTATTTCTCCTCCTACAACTGATGTCGGTCGCAATACTGTGCGTCCGCTGGGGTAAGGAATCATATTTTCGTTCTGCACATTCGTTTATTAGCATTCAGAGACTTGGCTAGTTAGTTTTAGGTTTGTTTAGCTAGGATCTATTTATTGCATCCTATGCACAGAATGGATTATTATTTTTAGGTTCTTGTAGAATAAAAATCACACTTTCATAGTTTTCTTAGCACTCTGTATTTTGATGTGAATGTATATGGGCTTATCATGTGAATGTATGGTTTTCTTAGCATTTTCGTCGATCTGATAATGTGAATGTATGTTTCATACAGTTTCAAAAAAATGTCTATTGCTAGTGGCAGTCAATCTCCACTGTCTCAAGCTTCACAAGCACCGTCGGAGTCACTTCCTCTGTCTGCATCCCCTCAACTTGAATCAGAAAATGAGTCAATGCCGGTAATGCCGGTAATTGATATAGATGATGATGACATGGAAGTAGAGGAGGAAGATGGTGTGGAAGCTGGTTCTAAGAGGAAGCTCACATCAGCTGTTTGGACAGAGTTCAAGAGAGTGAAGTTCAATGGCACAGTCCGGGCAAAATGCATATATTGCTTCAAGCAACTTTCTGCGACAAGTACAAATGGTACTAAGCACCTTCATGTTCATTTGAAGGGTTGTGTGCAAAGGAAGCTCAAGCTCAATGGGAAGACGATGGCCCAAGCATCTTTGAGATTTGGTAAAATAGATGTTGGCACAGTTTCAGTGGAGAACTACATATTTGATCAGGATGTAGCTAGAAAGGAACTTAGTGCAATGATAGTACTGCATGAGTACCCTTTGAGCATGGTTGATCATGTTGGCTTCCGGAGATTTGTAGGTGCACTTCAGCCCCTATTCAAAATGGGTACTAGGAACACAATAAGGTATATGGTTAGCTGCAATTTATTTTAGTTCATGTTAGCTGCAATTTATTTCACTTAATGTTGGCTGACCATGTTGGTTGTAATTTATTTTAGATCTGATATTGTGGCTCAATGTGAGGTGGAGAGGAAAAAGGCCATTGAGTACATGGCTAGGATTGAATCCAGAGTGGATGTAACTACTGACTTGTGGACCTCTGACAATCAAAAGAGAGGTTACATGGCTATCACTGCTCACTTCATTGATGAGTCATGGACCCTTAGAAATATCATCATGAGTTATGTTCACTTGTCATAGAACATAGATGAACCTATTGCTGCTCTCTTGCCCTTGTATTTATCATCTATTTTTGTTGTTAACATGTAGGTTCATCTATGTTCCTGCACCTCACACTGCTGATGTAATTGGTGAAGAATTGTATGAATCAATGGTTGCATGGAATCTTGATGAGAAGATATCTGTAGTGACTCTAGACAATTGCAGCACAAATGATGTGGTAATCCCTATCCTTGTGAGGAATCTTGGAAAACATAGACTGTTGAATGATGGTAAATTGTTGCACATGCGTTGTTCTGCACATATTCTGAATTTGATTGTAAAAGATGGTTTAGATGTGCTGAAAGATGCAATTGAGAACATTCGTGATAGTGTAGCTTATTGGACAGCCACTCCCAAAAGGATAGAAAAGTTTGAGGAGATAGCCAAGTATGTTAAAGTTGATATGAGAACCAAGATACATCTTGATTGTAGGACTAGGTGGAACTCAACTTTTAACATGTTGTCTACTGCGCTGCCCTATAAGGCTGTTTTCACTAGAGCAAGCCGTGTAGACAGACAATATACTTCTTTGCCAAGTGATGAAGAGTGGAAATTTGCTGAGGATGTTGTGGAGAGGCTTAGGTTGTTCTATGATATCACTGTCTTATTTTCTGGAACTGATTATGTGACTGCCAATATTTACTTCACTAGAGTTGCAAAGATTAGAAAGCAAATTAGGTAGTGGTCATATTGTGGCAATCCATTAGTAGAAGCCATGTCGGCTAACATGATAGCTAAGTTTGACAAGTATTGGTCTGACATCCAAGGGCTAATGGGTATTGCAACCATTCTTGATCCTCGATTCAAGACTGCTGTGCTGCTGATTTGTTATGAGGACTTGCTTGGTGAGACAGGTAGTGCATGTGAGGAAAGGGTCATGCAGGTTAAGAACTTATTGGCTGAATTGATGTGTGAGTATCATGTGGGTGAAGATGTTGAGGGCAGTGAAGCAGCAACACCTTTGAGCAGCAATGATGATTTTTTATTTGACATTAGTGCACGCATTGCAAGTAGGAGGCCAGCAAGCATGGGGTTCAAGTCTGAGCTTGATCGCTACTTAGATGAAGAAATGGTGAATATGCACACAAAGAACTTCAATGTCTTGGACTGGTGGAAGGTTGCTGGAACTAGATATCCGACTCTGAGGAGAATTGCTAGGGATATATATGCTATCCCTGTGACCACAGTTGCTTCTGAATATGCTTTTAGTACTGGTGGTAGAGTGCTTAGTGAGCATCGCAGTAGGCTCACTACTAAAATGATAGAGGCTCTCATGTGCTCCCAGGATTGGCTTAGGAACAAGTATAAAGGTATATTCAACATGTGCTTTCAATATATTTAGCTTGCTGAATTTACTTCTGCAAATTCTCATTATTGGTTACAAACTAATCAACAATTTTCTGTAGTCGATGAGAAGAACAAGCAGCCTGCTACCTTTTGGTCTTGTCTCCAAGATATCCAGGAGGGCCTTCAGGTAATGTGTAACACATACATAATTATTGTATTTTTCTTTTGATTAGATAATTGAGTAACTACTAACTAGGTTGTTATTTATGTCTTTGTAGGAGCTCTCTATTTGATATTGCTGTCCTAGATTGAAGCAAGAGCTAACTGGTGACCGATGACCTTTTGTGGACAAGTGACAAGTCTGAACAAGGATCAATTGATTTCATGTGCCTCCTGTTGGTTGACGTTTGTTAATTGTGAACTTGTATGAACTTGTAATGTCCATGCAGCCCTGCTGAGTGCTGCCTTTTGGTTTGGGAATATCTATGAACTTGTAATGTCCCATGCAGCCCTGCTGAGTGCTGCCTTTTGTATGGTCTTAACCTGCTGATCACTTAGGACCTTTTATGAAATTCCTGTGATATTCGGCTATTGAAATGAACTATAATTTCATGAATTATGTTGTATGCATGTGCAAATGTCTTGATACTATTTGGTGGTACTTCTGTTGCTGTTTATAATCAATGTGCATCTATGGTTCGCTGAAAGACTTTGCCTGTTGTCTGTTGTCTGTTGAGGCATGAGGCCTGCATCTTCTCGGGCACGGGCAACCCGTGGGTACCCGTTACCCACGCGGGCACGGGTATGGGCAAAAATATGTACCCGTCAGCGGGCATGGGTTTTTTAGCGGGCGTATTTTTTCTTCGCGGGCACGGGTATGGGTTAGTTGTACCCAGTGGGTACGTACCCATTGCCATCTGGACTGTTGGCCTATTTGTATATATTTTTTAATATTCAAATGGGTATCTGAACCTCGGCAACGAAGTATTGCTTCAACTTTACTCATATTGAGCTAATTCATGTAGTACCAAACGAAGGAATTCTAACGCTGAAGCTACAGATTCAGTAGTTATTCTAACGTTGTAGCTACAGATTCAGTAGCTATTTTTTTTTGTTGCCATCTTGATGCAGGTCTTGTTCATTATTTTTTATTGTATTATTCTCCCTATTTGAGGATATTATAAGAGAAAATCATTTAATTTTATCTGGGTTTTGATGTCCTTTTATGACCAATTATAGTATTTGTATGACATGGTGTTGTATCATCTGTTCTATTATTAAACGTTAGTAATTTACAGTTGACTAATTAACTAGGTTCATTAGTTTCTTTAGAAATAAAATAGGTTCATTAGTTTTTTTTCAAATGACTTAATATCTTGGGCAACAAAAATATGCACAATCTTTTTTTTTTCTGTCATTCAGTCATGGCTAATATCTCCGATTCTCCGGCAACATACTACCCTTTGATTGATAACTTCTCGCACCTATAAACCCACCTTCGTTAGATTATTTTATCGTCAATTCGTCATGCTCTATCTGGTTGGCCTCGATGTTAAGTTACTGGAGTAAACTATATGACATCATTTAGAGATTACCATATCAGGACATCCATGACTGTATGCATGCACAACAAGCTGTAACCTTTATTATGAAGTTGTACTAGAACTGTGAAACAGTACATATTCCACGAACATAGTGAGAACGTCTTCGCAAGCCATTGGGACTAGTAATGTGGAATATTGCACGCGACTTACAACATTCATAGGTGATAGGTGCGGCACAGTACAGGACATATATATAGTCATCATCATGCATATCCTTTTGCATATGGTATATATGTAGCGCGCTGGGTCGGTAGCTATTAGTGAAATGGCGGGGTTAATAATGTAATTATAAAAAAAACGCTTGGGTAGCTAGACGTTGTTCCCGGTGACGGGGCAGCCGGAGGCGCAGACCATGGCGTCGTTGGTGCACTCGAGGAGGCAGACGGGCAGCTCCACGGGGTCCAGGTCGATCAGCGGCTGGTAGCAGTCCAGCATGCAGGAGGTCACCCCGGACCCGCAGATGGTGACGCACTGCGTCAGCCCGGCCAGAGGGGACGGCGACCGGTGGTGGCCGCCGTGGCGCCAGATGTGGCCTGCTTGGTGGTGACCTCCTGCTGCATGATGGACGAGCGCCAGCAGCAGAAGCATCGCCGCGACAGCCTTCATGATGCGCGTACGCGTACCTTCTTCGGAGCTGTCGATCGACCTCTGAAGTCTGAAGAGTGCAGACGAAGGTGCAGGTGTATCGATAGATCGATGCTAGCTGGGTTGCGTTGGATTGAGCCGGATTTGCATCTGTATATATATACATGCGACGCGAGGCGAGGAGGAGCTAGCTAGCCTAGCTAGCCCAGCAGATCGAGTTGGCGTTGCCTGGGGGGAACGTGCATGCCAGCTGTGCATGAGATATGTGTGAAGAGTGAAACGGACGTCGTGCTCACTTGCCGCAAGCAGCAACATCTGTGTGAGCGGAACAGAAAGTAACAGGCCTACTGCAGCAGCTGCTGCGAGCTCATCACACACGCACCTGATGACCTGCACGCACCGTGTCCACTTCTTCGTTCCGTGTTGCCTGGATCGATCGGGTTTCGACAGTGTATCACAGTCAGAAGTGGCCTGACCTCGCAACCAGCGTCGCCGCCGTGTACCTGCTTCTAGTTACCGCAATCGATATTGTGCAAAAAGGAGTTCACCAAAAGATATATAAGATACTTGTAAACCTCGGCCATCAAGTTGAGATGGCCGAGTTGGTCTAAGGCGCCAGATTAAGGTTCTGGTCCGAAAGGGCGTGGGTTCAAATCCCACTCTCAACACTCTATTTTTAGACTTTCTTTTATATTTTTTTCAGATGACTTGTTTTTTTAACTTCATCATTTCTTTACCCAATTTTGGTTTTTGTATCAGACGACTTTTAAACTTCTTTTGTTTTTGCTCTTCATCGTTTAATTACCCAGGAGACATCGGCTTCATAAGAAATCTGTATTCTGGCCAGTACGTACAACAGTAGGTCGCGCGACATGATTAGCAATTTTTAGCGACAGAAAAACGAGAAAGGCCCTGTTTGGATTCATGGGTTAGAGCTAGTTTGGGTTAGTTAGAGCTCAACTAGCTCTAAAGTAGCCAAACAGGAGGGCTAGAGTGGGTTATTTGCAACTAGCCCACCCTAAAAAACTATCCCCCCAAAGAGGTGATTATTTGGACTAGTTGGGGCTATTTGAGGTAGGGTCTACTGTTTTCTCTCTACTTTCACCCACACCAATGATTTGGAAAGCACATTTATTATCATTTTAACCCTTGTATCCAAACATCTCTTAGGCTAGAGTTAGTTCAGGGCTAGTTCTGAGCTAGAAACTAACTCTAACCTCTAGCTGTGCTAGAGTATCCAAACAGGGCCAAAGAAACGGATAGCAGAGCAACGGTGTCATCAGCAGACGTGGATGCAGCCAAGGTACTAGCTCCGCACCCTCCGCCGCCGCACGGCGCCCCGCTCGCTCCTCCGCCCCGCTGGTGCCGCTGGCGCACGCCAGCATCTCCGTCATGCACCTGCGCACGCACTGTAGCTCCGGCTCCGCCTCCCGGCGCTCGGCGCCGCGGCCACCACCGCACGGCGGGCTATTTGGTGAGAGACCATTATGGGAAGTGGGCTTCGACGGAATGCCATCCCGCAACGGGGCTTCGCCAGGATACCATTATCAAGTGCGACACAACCGCTACGATGCTATCCGAGGGAATTTGGAGCCTTTTATTTCCCTTCTACCCCTCCCTTCTCTCTTTTCCTTTCATGGTCGCGATTGGGAGCACCAGGCGTGGTGGCCGCAGCACCGCCGTTCCTGGCGCCGTTCCTGAGCGCCACCGCTGCAGTTGACCCCGCTGTGGGTAATCTAGAAGATCTCCAGGTGGGTGTATCCGAGTGTGCACAGGTGCGTCACGTAGTCGGCGGGCTGGATGTCGTATACGAGGCCCGGGTCGACGGCACGCGCCGGGCTCACGTGCCCCGTGCCCATGGCAAACACGCCGGCGCGCCCGCCGTCGCCTCCGCCGTCCATGATCGCCTTCCCCTGCCGGTCGGTTATCTCGGCCGTGGTCATGATCGCGGACCGGACCATCGCCGGGCTTCAGGACGGGTGCACGGACCGGATCAGCGCCGCGATGCCGCTCACGTGAGGCGCCGCCATCGACGTCCCCGAGAGCACGGTGAAGTTGGACCAGCGGGCGTCGCTCTCCAGCCCCGACGGGCCCAGGTTCCCGGGCCACGCCGCGATGATGTTCACCCCGGGGGCGACCACGTCGGGCTTTAGCACCGACGGGTTCGTCAGGCTCGGCCCACGCGCGGAGAACACGACCACCGCCAGAGCGCGCGCGCGCCCGATCCGCGTGCCGCCGAAGACTATCCTCGCCACTGGCCGCGGCGTCGATCTGATGTATTTCTTCAGCTCCACGGCCTCCCGGTACCCGATGAGCGTCGCTGGCAGGACGTGGACGTCGATGGAGTCCTCCTACCGGTTTATCTCGGAGTTGGCGAGCACCATGGCTGCGCCGCCTGCTTCTTTTACTGCCTCGCCTTTATCGGCGCGGCCCGTGATGCCGTGGTGCCGCGGCCGTACCCGGACCGCGCCCACGCGCCGGTGGGGCAGAAGTTGAGCCCCAGGAAGCGGTACGAGTAGGTGGTGTGGAGCTCCACCCGTCGGTCGGCGCGCACCGACGCGACGCCCGGGAGCGCACGCAGCGCCGCGGCCTCGCCGTCCGCGAGCTGCGCCGCGAAGCCGTCGAACACGGTGTGGTAGGAGTAGAGGAGGCGCGAGGAGGGGCGCTTCTCCTGCTCCCACGCCACGGACCTCTCGAGGAAGGAGAGGTGCCAGTCGACCTTGGACTTGGAGGCGGAGAGCATGGCCACGCCGCTGTCGCCCTCGTCGTGCGGGTGCAGCTGCACGATGTAGGTCTGCATCGTCTCCGCGGCGGCACCGAGGACGACCACCGGAAGGAGCAGCAGCCAGAACGAGTGGCAGACTAGTAACACCTTGGTGACATACATTGCTGCTGCCAGCTGATCTGGTCTGAGAAGGGGGTAGAAAGGGAATAAAAGGCTCCAAATTCCCTCGGATGGCATTCTAGCAGTTGTGTCGCACTTGATAATGGCATCTGACGAAGCCCCGTTACGGGATGGCATTCCGTCGAAGCCCACTTCCCATAATGGTCTCTCACCGAATAGCTCCCGCGCGGCAGGCCGCCGTTGCCACCTGCGTGGGCGCGATGAGGATGACGGCGACGGCGACCGTGAGCAACGCGGCGGTCCTCCCGATGCCAACGGCCATTGATGGCTTGTTGGTTGTTGCATCACGTACGTATAAAGACACGGAATGATCGAGGTGGGGCGTGTGCGAGTACAATTAAGTTTTGAGAGAATTCCTTATTTGACACTGGGAAAATGAGTCGTTCCTTTCTTGGCCCTGAAATTTTCTTCGTTCCCTATTTGACATTCACTTCAACTTTCGTTCCTAATTTGACACTGCCGTCAAATCCGTTAGCTAACGGTGTTAACTGGCCGTTAAAAAGACGTTTTTGCCCCTAGAAAAAAAACGGCGAAGCAAATTTGAGAGGAAAAAAAACCTGCGCCCGCCTCTGATGCATGCGCCCAGCTACAAAAAAAAGGCGCAGGTTTTTTTTTCCTCTCAAATTTGCTTCGCCGCTTTTTTTTCTAGGGGCAAAAACGTCTTTTTAATGGTCAGTTAACACCGTTAGCTAACGGATTTGACGGCAGTGTCAAATTAGGAACGAAAGTTGAAGTGAGTGTCAAATAGAGAACGAAGAAAATTTCAGGGCCAAGAAAGGAACGACTTATTTTCCCAGTGTCAAATAAGGAATTCTCCCTTAAGTTTTAGGTCGCGGTTTGGCGGAAAACGAAAGTGGCGGTCTCAGTGTTTCATTCGTGATGCCTTCCCAGTTCCCACTGGTGTCTTCTGGCGCAGATGTAGTTAAAAATCGAGACACAGACAGTGGTATACTCCGTAGTGCTTCGCTCCAGGAAGTAATAACCAAAGATTAAACACGACCTGATAGCGTAGACGATAAAAAAAAGGCCAGGTGGACGGGCTTTGCAGATGGGCCTGCAGCCCACACTGCGAAGGGTCCACGATCTCACTCATGACCATCAAAGCAGCCCATGCCCATCCTTGCGCACTCATCCGGAAACCTTGCTTAAACAAACAAGGATAAGAAAGAGCAGCGATCAATCGCTGAGCTGAGCTTTTGGGACTACGACTGCACAGGAGACTAGTAGCTTAGAGTTTTTTTTTAAAAAAAAAAGCAGCAATAGCTTAGAGTTAGGTGAGGTCAGGTTGAAGCAAGCAAAGCAATGATAAACCTGCACTGGACAGCTCATGAGCCCAGTCCCATACCATACATGCTCCCATCCCATGGTCAGTTGGTCACTCACCTCACAGCTCTTCGGCGTCTCGTGCGTGAGCCCGCGGGAGGGAGAAGAGAGAGGTGGCACCGTGGCACTCAGGCAGTGGCCGCCTTCGCCTTTTCCGTTCAATCCAATCCAGCACCCGGACGGAATGGGCCTCCAGCCCACGCGGGCCCGGGGCACGCGCCCCAATCACCGGGCCGATCCAACGGCTGGGAGGACGTCTACGGCACTGGCGGTGGTCCGCAGCGTGCGTAGCGGCGGCGAAGTCGGCAGGGCGTATTCATACAAGAGAACTGTACGTAGCCGTCGACGACGACGACCACGTGGGGCCAGCCAAGGGAGGTGGGATGGGACCACTGCAGCGCGGGGTAGTTTCGTCATTTGCCTGCGTGCGATGCGATGCGCGGGAGAGAAAATCTGAGGGGAGGCGACTGGTGAGGGGACAGAACGTGGTCGGTGCATGGTCGGTGTCAGGACGATGCTGGCCAAGATCAAGGCCTTGTTTAGATGACCTCAAATTCTAAGTTTTTTTACTTTCTCTATCACATTAATTTTTAGTCGTTTGCATGGAGCATTAAATGTAGGTAAAAAAAATAACTAATTGCACAGTTTAGTTGGAAATCACGAGATGAATCTTTTGAGCCTAGTTGGTCCACGATTGGACAATATTTGCCAAATAAGACGAAAGTGGTACTATTTATCGAGTTGCAAAAAGTTACAATCTAAACATGGCCCAACATGTGGGTGGGCGTGAGATCCAAGGCGCCCCCGCCTCGGGAACAAGGCTGCCAATTTTTAACTAACCCACGCCACATCTTTTCTCTTCTTTATTTTTTCCGCCGGTTTCTCATTCGCTGGTGCTAATTTATCGTTAAGTAATCAATTTGCTAGGTAAAGAATTTATTTAGGATAGTTAGTTAAAAAAAAGAATTTAGGATAGTTCTTCTTCACCTATAGTCTACAGATAGGATCATTTCTAAGAGTTCTTAAAACTCTTTGCTAAAAAAGAAAGAAAAAAAAAGGCAAGACTCAAACAAACAGTCTTGCATGTAAACGACAAGCTCTTGGTAAATCCTCTCCACAAATATAGGTGTGCGTTGTGTGATTACTATCCGTTCGGGTGAGCCCACCACCATGGTTTTCCTCCTTTTTTTTTTGTCCGGTGTTTTCTCCTCCCACCTAATTTTTGAGTTTTAGGAAGCTATAAGTACTAAAACTATTGAAAAAAGATCAAAAAGTTCCCTATCCATAATTGATATAATTATTACTTCCTTCGTTCCAAACTATAAGTCGTTTCAATCTTTTATAGACATTTTTTTCCTACACACTTAGGTGTATACTACATCTACATTTATAGTATCTAGGAAAGCCTAAAATACTTGTAATTTGTAATAGAGGGAGTAGTTTATTGTAGAGTATTAGCTATAGTATTTTTTAAGAAGCTTGTAGAGATCCTCTTGAAACCAACAATCATCCAACATAAGCCGCTCTCCACGTGAGCAACAAAAGGGGTTCTCATGAAATTGTGGCACGCGACGTTTTCGTCTTGTGGATGTCAATTAACTAGGAGAATCATGCTTATTCCCTCTTTGTTTGTGTTTGTGTGGCTATACATAGAGAATTAGATGCTTTTTTGAGACGGTATTTATCAACAGGAGGCACAAATAGTCAGGTTCCTGGTCACGAATCTATGTTTAATTAATTTATCACACAAGAATGGCTAGCCTAGACGAATTAGCATGCCAAAAGGATCAAGACATCGACAGTAGAGCAATGCGTGTTGGCTCGCGCTCAGGGGTTAGGCTAGTCTCAGTGGGAGTTTAATGTGAGCTTCATTTGCATTAGATAGGTTGTCACATAGGCATTTTGATGACATGGCAGTGTATTTAAGAAGAGAGAGAATAAATAAGTTTTATTTGGCAAGATTACCAACTCTCTCTGAGTCATAAAATTAAATATCTATGAAACCATAGAATGAAACTTTACATTGAGGGATGGTGTTTCATCCAAATTTTATTTTATTATATATGACATGGCATTCTTGGAAACAACACAATGAAACTATCAATTGAGACTAGCCTTATGCTCCAAATTCATTTAGCGAAAGTGCATACATTAATATAGGAGTTATTAGAGCAGCCATACTTCAATTTCTTCACGAATGATATATGTGTGCACACATATGCTCTTGTGCCTTAGATACAAAGCTACCATTTTTATTAACAAAAAGACATTTTTAGTGACTCATATCTCATATTTAGTCAAGAAAACAAATGGATGATAATACATATGATAGATATCTTTACACAAAACAACTTTAAAAAAATAAGAGTACATCAAAGATCAATCAGGTTGTCTTCTTGCTTCAAACCCTCTACAAACCCCCTCGTCATACAAGGCTCTGAAAAACCATAAAAGCCACTGATAGATGGCAATGAGTTCTAGTATACATTGAAAGAACATCGGCTAGATGAACACCCAGAGAATATAGTATAGGCTTACAATCCTTCAAAGCCTGATTGTTGATAAATCAAACTTTGTTGTAGAACAAACTGGCAAAAGAGATTGAAACCACCGCATCAAAAGTCAAATGAACTGTTTTCCTGATCGACACATCAACTGTTAAGATCAAAAGTGCGCTAGCAGATCTGGAGATAGAAGCATTGGTGAAGCTATATACATGTGGGTGCAGATGCACCCCAAAAAATAGAATGGCATTGATTATATTTTTATCATGGTTGCAACTCAAGTCTACGCATCTATAAGGCAGGTGTAACTCCTTCCATTTGTTCTAACTTCGTCACTTGACAGAAGAAAAAATATGGTTGAGTCTTATCAGAGAGACCCATATAAAAAGATGTGTTGACCCACGAGTACTTTTCAATTTGTGCCATTTTTCATTCACTGATTTCCTGTGCACGGTGAAAAGCTAGCTACAAGATTTTCACTTGTTTCCCAATTAATTTAGGCTAGTTCCTCACGTAAATGAATGTTCTAAAAAGGAACAATCAAATCAAAGCATAACATAACGTGAGCAACAAGCATCTGCTTGAAATTTGTGGTCCACAACGTCTTTTCATTTTGTGGACGACAATTAACCCAGACAAATCTTGCATATTCTCTTATTTTTATGTGTGTGTTTAAACATGGAGAGCTGGATCGGATGTGCTTTCCGAAGGTCTTATCCATAGGGCTTTTGTAGTTTGCTTCTATTTGTTTTCTTTTCCTCTAATAATAATAGAGTAACGAGAGGAGATTGTTAACGCTGTAGGATCACTAGGATCATAGATCTAGCCAGTAGAGTGATTCTATACAGGATAAATGACGTAGTTCATCCTAATACATGTAGAACAAGAGAGACAGAGAGGGAAGGGAGAAGGTGTTGAACCTGACACCGTAGAGGGGGAGGGTTCAGAGGACACCATCACGTTCGTTGGTGTAGTCTGCGCACGGGCAGCGACGGTCGGTGAAGAGGGCGATGAAGATGTCAACGTCGATGGAGCGAGCGGCGCAGCTGGTGGCTTCCCATCACTGGTCGCGCCCCTCTCTGATCGGATTAGGGTTTAGGTGTCGGTGGGGAGCTCGGCTCAGGTCAACCTCGTGATAAGAGCCGCTGGCCCCCACCTCTTTTTATAGCGTAGTGTGACAGGGGCCCTCCAGCCATGGTGGGCTGGGCGTCCCCGATCAAGGCGCGAATCAAAGGCCCAACTAGGCCATTGGGTCCAGTTAGGATTAGAGATCAATCTAACAATCTCCCCCTTGATCTCCTTCCATCTTTCATTTTCATATCATTTACTTTTGTTCATTCCATTATAGATTAGTGCATAGAGCATGTCTCATCGTCACGGTCCATTGCCGATAGATTTAACAGCTACGATACACCACTCTGTTCTGAAATAGATACTTATCTTTGGGTCTTCTTTTGTTCAGGAATTATAGGCTTTCCCTTAAACCCATGCCGGCTACATGTTCTCTGAACACGTTGGGTGGTAAGCCTTTTGTAAGCAGATCCACGAGCATCTTTTCAGTACTTATGTGCTCAAGACTTATGACATGATCTCAGACTTTATCTTTCACAACATAATACTTTATGTCAATGTGTTTGGCAGCACCATTTGACTTATTGTTGTGAGCATACTGTACTACCGGATTATTATCGCAGTATAACTTAAGTGGTCTATAGATGTCGTCAACCACCTTCAAACCGGGTATGAACTTCTTTAGCCAGTTCACCTGCCCCGTTGCCTCATAACACGCTACAAATTCGGTATACATTGTGGATGATGTAGTGACGGTTTACTTTGAGCTTTTCCATGAAATAGCCCCCCCTGCGAGAATGAATACATATCCAGACATGGATTTTCTATCATCTC
This sequence comes from Miscanthus floridulus, assembly GCF_019320115.1. Taxonomy (NCBI): domain Eukaryota; kingdom Viridiplantae; phylum Streptophyta; class Magnoliopsida; order Poales; family Poaceae; genus Miscanthus; species Miscanthus floridulus. Next base: position 138,399,296 of record NC_089585.1, on the reverse strand, counting down.
CCGCATAATCAGAATCTGAATATCCCACTATATGGAGTGAATCAGATCTTCTATACGTCATCATGAGGCCTTTCATTCCTTGCAAATAACACAAGACTTTCTTTACTAATTTCTAGTGTTCTATTCTAGGATTGCTCTGGAATCTGCCAAGTAACCCGACAACAAATGCCAAGTGAGGGCGCGTACATACTTGAGCATATTACAAGCTTCCGACAGCTGAAGCATATGGAACCACTTTCATTTGATCGATCCTATATTGGTTCCTAGGGCATTAAAAATCTCTATATCTGTCGCCCTTGACTATAGGAGCACGTGAGGGACTATATTTATGCATACTGAATTTCTTTAAGATTCTTTCTATGTATGCCTTTTGTGACAGTCCTAATACCCCTTTACTTCTATCTCGGTGAATCTCGATGCCTAGAATAAACGAGGCTTCACCAAGATCTTTCATATCAAATTTTGAGGACAAAAACTTCTTTGTCTCCAGTAGTAAACTAACATCACTACTAGAAAGTAAGATGTTGTCCACATACAGGACAAGGAAGATAAACTTCTCATTCTTAAACTTTGCATAGACACAATTGTCCTCAACATTCTCTTTAAACCCAAAATTCCTTATTGTCTGATCAAACTTTAAGTACCACTGTCTTGAAGCTTGTTTTAATCCATAAATAGATTTCTTTAGGCGGCATCCCATTCGATCTTTTCCTTCCACGACAAAACCTTTCGGTTGTGCCATATAAACATTTTCCTCCAAGTATCCATTGAGAAATGTCGTCTTTACATCCATCTGATGTAATTCTAAATCGTAATGTGCCACTAATGCCATTATAATTCTGAAGGAATCCTTACATGAGACTAAAGAAAAGGTCTCATTGTAATCAATCCCTTCTCTTTGCGTAAAGCCTTTTGCCACAAGTCATGCTTTATATCTCTCTATATTCCCTTGAGAGTCAGGTTTTATTTTATAGACCCATTTACAGCCTACTGTTTTGGCTCCTTTAGGAATTATCTCCAAATCCCAAACTTTATTGGCATTCATAGATTTCATTTCATCTTCCATGGCCTCAAGCCACTTTGATGAATGATCACTTCTCATGGCTTCTTCAAATGAGGTGGGATCATCCTTCATTTGAAATTCCTCAATATTGTACACTTCATAATCAGCAGGAATAGCTAATTTCCTAACTCTTTGAGACATTCTAGGGGCCTCCACATTTGGCACATCTTCTGATTGAGGTTGTTGTTGCTCCCCCTCATTTGTGACAATAGGTTCTATAGGATCCTAAAGAACAGGTTCCTCATCATCATTCATTGTTGTCATAGGCAGAATAACAACATGTGTTGGCACCACAATATCTTATACTGTTGATGCAGCGACAGCAGGTAGTGAGAAAAATGGCTCATGAATCATTAGAGTGGGCGCATACGCCCGCTTCTCTTCAAGGTCAATTTCTTGAGCTACCATGCTCCCCTCATCATTTCATCCTTTAGGAAGACAACGTGTCTCATTTCCACAAACTTTGTATGTCTGTCTAGACAGTAGAAATGAAAACCTTTTGATTTTTCTGGGTAGCCAATGAAATGGCAACTTATTGTTTTGGGATCTAGTTTTCTAATTTTTTGGTTAAATACTTTAACCTCAGCAGGACTCCCCCCACACATGTAAGTGGTTTAGTGAGGGTACTCTTCATGTCCACAACTCATACGATGTTTTGGGCACCAACTTATTTGGTACTCTATTGAGAATATGAATGGCGGTTTTTAACGTCTCCATCCACAGGCTCAACGGTAAGGTGGAGCAACTTATCATACTGCGCACCATATCCATTAGTGTACGATTGCGTCTTTTAGCTACTCCATTATGCTGAGGTTCGCCCGGTGTAGAATACTAGGCTACTATGCCATTCTCCTATAAGAACCTTGCAAATGGTCTAGGAATTTGTCCATATAGGGTATGCCGACCATAGTACTCCCCCCATGGTCGAACCTATCTTAATCTTTAAATTGTGTTGGTTTTCAACTTCTGTCTTAAATATCTTAAATTTATCCAATGCTTCTGTTCTTTCTTTGATTGGATAAATGTAGCCATAACGGGAGTAATCATCTGTGAATGTTATGAATGAATCATAACCATCCACACTCTTTACAGGAAACGACCCACATATGTCTGTGTAAATAATCTATAGAATTCCTACGCTTCGTTTGGCATCTTTCTTAATTTTCTTTACATACTTTCCTTTAATGCATTCTCTGCATTGTTCTAAATCTAAGAGCTCTAATGGAGGAAGAATATCATTCTTAACTAGTCTTTCTATTCTCCCTCCTCGAAATATGACCTAAACGACAGTGCCATAATTTCGACAATGCATCGTGAGCTCTCTTTCGTTTTTTGTTTACATCCGTAGACGAGGATACATTCACATTGTCGCACGCAACGTTCCCATCATCGTATACAACATTCACATCATCATGTAGTGATAACAAATAAAGCTCATTTTGTAAGATAGCAAGACCAACACACGCATTATTAAATGTTATCTTACATTTGCCATTTCCAAAATGGCAATCATATCCATCATTGTCCAAACATGAAACACTAATCAAGTTCCTCTGTAATGAGGGAACATAAAGAACATGTCTAAGTATAAGTTTGAAACCATCAACAAGCTCTAGAGAAAGATCGCCAACGGCTTCAACTTCTGCTCAGACTCTATTTGCAACTTTAATGTGTCTTTTGTTTCTTTGCGTAGTCCTCGTCGAATGGAATCCCTGTAAAGAATTAGCAACATGAACAGTTGCACCTGAGTCAATCCACCAAATAGATTTTGAATACTCTACATACAGGGATTCATTTATGAACGTAATAATGTTCTCACCTTTCTTTGCCATGATCATCTTTAAGTAATCAGGACAATCTTTCTTATAATGTCCCGTCTTTTTACAATAGAGACACTGGTCTTTCTCTACTGTGAACTTGTTCTGCTGAGGCTGATGTAGCATGGGACCCTTTCCCTTTGACTTTAAGGAGGAGTTAGTAGTATTATTCTTTTTCTTATTGTCTTTCAAATAATTGATAGAGCCACCATTGGCAGCTTTCATTCTTTCCTCCTCTTGCACACACATAGCAATAAGCCTCTCCATGTCCCACTTCTTGGGCTGTATGTTGTAGTTGACAACAAAAGTGTCAAACTCTTTTGACAAGGAAGCAAAAATCAGATGGATAAGGAACTCTTCCTTGAGAGCCAGATCCATTGGTTTAAGCTTGGATGCCAAATTGCTCATCCTTAGTATGTGCTCTCTTATGCCACCATTACCTGAGTACCTCTCTGTCATCAGCTGCTTTATCAGCTGGGTAGCATATGTCTTTGAAGAGCCAGTGAACTGACTCTTTATTCTTTCGAGGTACTCAGTGACAGTGTCATATTCTAGGATTGAGCCCACAATTGCAGGCTCAATCATGTTCTTTATCACAGCCAAATATTTCTTATTGGCAGTGACCCACTTCCTATGCTCAAGGTCATAGGACATTCTTTGGGATGTAAAATCCCTCTCTTTGGTTGCCCAAGTGGCATCAGCCTCGTTTGTCTCCCTCACCGGTGCCACAGGCTTTGTGGGACACGGTGTGGTGACTATCCAGTCCACCTCAGCCAAGATGAAGGCCAGGTCAATCTTTTTCTTCCACTCCGTGTAGTTATCCCCTTTGAGAGTAGGGATCTCTTTGATACAACCCATCAAGTTATATCCACCTGAAAACACAATTCATATAGTGTGAGAACATAAATAATGACAACAATTGTATGCCTTAATTCCAACGTTGATCAAAATTAAAATATACAACTGTTTATACATTAAATCTACATCACCGTTGGACAGAAATATAATTAATGCATGACAAAAAACTCATCATAATATTGCCATTAATCAACGTTGGTCAGAATAATAACAATATTATAATCAATTAAAACATATCCATTTTCAAAATTAAATTCTCCCGTTGGTTCGAATTTAATAATGAAAATAACATCTTTAAATACGTAGCGGAAAAATAATCTCAATTTAGTGAATTTTACCCACATGAAAATTCTTTTTTCTATTTTCTTTAAGCCATTTATCCATTTTCTAGGAAATAAACATTTACTGGAAAAGGAAAAAAACAAAAAAAACTGATTCAATTCATCATTGTTCATTCGGCCCAGCCGGGAATTCGGCCCGGCCTGCCTCTCTTCCACGCGCGCTGCCCGCACCCAAGCTACAACCTAGGCCTGGGCCGGCAAAGCCGCGTGGCCGCGCGCGCCTGCTCGGGCCGCGAAACGGCCCGAGCGATCTCGGCCGTCCACGCCGATCCGACGGTCGTCCGCGCGTGTCGCATGATCAAAACACCGACCGCAGCGGCTCCCTTGAAAACCCTTGCATCATTCGTCTCTGCCATTTCTCTCTCTTTGCCTCTCTCCTCAGCGCAGCGACAGCGGCAACCGAGCGAGTCGAGCGGGCGAAACGGCGACGAGAGCGAGCAGAGAGCCCCAGCGCTGTTGCCAGCCCCCTCGTCGGCGTGCGCGCTCCCCAGCGGGTGAGCGCGCCGCCGTCGAGCGGCCTGGCCACGGCGCCTCTTTGGCCAGAGCCCGGCGAGCAGCGCCCCTGGCTCGGCGTTCTTTTCCCCACGCGGCGACGAAGCAGTAGCGCTGCACAGCGGCAAGGTAGGCCACCCCTTCCCCTTCTTCCCCTTTGGATTTGCTTCTATGTTGGTGCTCGGATTCAACCAATTTGGGATGGGGATCGAAGTTAAGGTTAGGGTTTCATTGTTTATCTTCCCCGTGAAGTCTTTTACGGGTTTAGGGTTTGGCTCTTACGTTCTTAAGGCCGAAACCCTCTTCTTTTTCTCCTTTCCTTAACCCAATTTGGGTTAGGGTTCAACCAAACCCTCTGTTCTTGTTAGACCCGCACTGGATCTAACCTTCTACTTCCTTTTCTAATTGGTTTACCCGTTCTAGATCTAAAAACCCTAGAAACCGATGTCTTTGGTACCATTGTTAACGCTGTAGGATCACTAGGATAATAGATCTAGCCAGTAGAGTGATTCTATACGGGATATAGGACGTAGTTCATCCTAATACATGTAGAATAAGAGAAACAGAGAGGGAAGGAAGAAGGTGTTGAACCTGACATCGTAGAGGGGGAGGGTTCAGAGGACGTCATCACGTTCGTTGGTGTAGTCTGCGCACGGGCAGCGACGGTCGGTGAAGAGGGCGATGAAGACGTCGACGTCGATGGAGCGAGCGGCGTGGCTGGTGGCTTTCTGTCACCGGCTACGCCTCTCTCTGATCGGATTAGGGTTTAGGTGTCGATGGGGAGCTCGGCTCAGGTCATCCTCGTGATAAGAGCCGCCGATCCCCACCTCTTTTTATAGCGCAGTGTGCACAGGGGTCCTCCAGCCATGGTGGGCTGGGCGCCCCCGATCAGAGCACGAATCAAAGGCCCAACTGGGCCGTTGGATCCAGTTAGGATTAGAGATCAATCTAACAGTGATAAGAATTTAGAACCCCAACGATAGATAAATAATTGATGACATAATCATAAAAAAATACAATCACCGCATCGAGACATATCTTAAGGTCTTGTTTGGATGCGCATGTATTCATCTCAATCCACATGTGCTGAAGTGGATTGGAGTGGAATTAAACTAAGTTCCATTCTATTCCACTCCAACACATGTGGATTGAAGTGAATACATATGCATCCAAACAAGGTCTAAGTTGGAACAATTGTATGTGATAAAAAACTCAAGTACACGAAGCTTCTGTCTATTTTTGGTACATTTAGAGAAGTTGCAATGAGGTAGCTCATGTAATGGCTAGGCTAGTTGATCAATTCTCTGGTTCAGTTTGGTGTAATGAGAATCCGAATGCAATTCGAGCCCTCCTTTGTAACGATGTGTTAAGATAATACAATGCTGTCTATTTCAAAAAAAAACTCGTTAGATAGACACCGGTGAAACTAACAAATTATGAAATGGAGATAGCAAAGTTGTTCATGGATTCAGCAAGCTCAAAAAAGAGGACCATATATAGGCCACACATAACATAAGAGTAAGTTCAATTACAGTGACAGTGATCGATGACAATAGCTACACACGCTCATGACGGACACCTCCGAAGCTTAGTATCGGATGGCGATTGGAGACAGGCATGGTAACCAACCATAGGTAACACCGGAGAACAAGGATGCGAAGTGAGCAAGAGAGGCAGGGTTCAGATTGCCCCTGGGTTTAGGCAATATATTTGATTTGATAGATGAAGTCTAGGGTTCAGATCGCCCCGATTGGAGGCAGATATTTTGGCTCCCTCAAATAAAAAGTCTAGGGTCTTGTTTAGTTGGTGAAATTTTTTAGAAAATGATACTGTAGCACTTTCGTTGTTATTTAACAATTAGTGTCCCATCATAGTCTAATTAGGCTTAAAATATTCGTCTCGTGAATTTTGTCTAAACTGTATAATTAGTTTTATTTTTTATTTATATTTAATGCTTCATGCATGCGTCCAAAGATTCGATGTGACGAAGAATCTTGAATTTTTTTTTAAAATTTTGGAAACTAAACAGTCACTGGGTCGCCGCTCACCAATAGTCAGATCGGATCCTCCTCGCTCCGACGACCTACGAGTGGTGCACACGCACGTACGGTACGTAGCTATGTGCTGCAAGCAGCAACAAGCAAGTCGTGACGGCCCGAACGACAGAAACGAGGGATATTTTCCTCCGGCCGGCACACACATTTCTTCGGTTGTTTACTCATATAAGCAAATAAAAGAGGCGGTGGACATAAATAAAAAAAAGAACGTTACTCTGTCCGAGTTTTAGAAAAGATGGTGGACATAAATAAATATATAAATATATATAAAACAAACAGCAGGAAAGGAAAGCAGCTTGAAAAAAAAAGAGGGGCGGGCACGAGAGACGTGGTCCACCTGCCCACCCGGCGCCAACTGGGCGGTTGGTATATTTGCGGTGGCCGGGGCGGTCAGCTCCGCATTGCCGCCTCCTTCTCACCCGCCTCAGGCCTCAGCCTCACGAAAAGGCAGGCAAAGGCAAAGGCCAAGGCCAAGCCGTCCCCTCCCTCCTCCGTTGCTTCAGTTCGTCCGTTCCATTCCATCCCCTTATCTAATCCTGGTCCCTGGACCCCGGCCTGCAATTTCCAGCAGCAGCGGCGCCGGCGAGAGGAGTCTGAGCCTCTCTGCGAAAGGAAGAATTTTTAGCGAGATTGAGATCCGGAGGATGCCTTCCAGGGCCATGAACCGGCTGTTCGTCGAGTCCGCCTCCGGCAGCGCCGGCTGCCGGGACGCCGAGCCGGTGCTCTGCGCGCCTCGGCCGCGCAGGGTCCAGGTCCACCCCTGCAGCGCCGACCTCATCCTTGGCCCACCGCCCTTCCTGCTCAACAAGGTACTGCCTGGACCAATTCATCATCTTCCCCTGTTCGTTGAAAATAATTTTGTTCCTTCGAAAACTACTTCTTCCCCTCCGAAAATCTCTTATTTCCACGCACGCTGTTCTTGTCCATCTTCGCTTACAAAGACGTGTTCTTTCTCGCTGTTGTTACAGAGCAGCAAGGAAGGAGGCAGGACCAAGCCGGCGGTGGTGGGGGAGGACGAGGACGGGGGCTGCTGGGCGGTGTTCGGCGGGTCGCCGCCGGCGCGCGCGGACAACCCGCTGGTGCACGACCCCCACTTCCTGCTGAACCAGCGCCACCCCGCGGCGGACCCGACGCCGCTGGAGCTCGGGTTTTTTGACCACCGGAGCTGCACCAGCTACGTCCACCGTCCGACGTATACTAGCAGCAGCAGCAGCAGCAGCAGCAGTAACAACAGTTTTGCCCCGTCGTCGTTCGCGCCTGCCGTGAGGATCCAGGGGTTCGACGTCGCCGCGTGCCGGAGCTCCCACAGCAACGGCGGCAGCCGCGTGCTGTCCGCCCGCGCCTGAAAGAGCTCCGTCCGGGGCGGCGCCGAGCCCGCCCGCCCTCCCCCCGCCCAGGGAGGGCGGGGGGAGGAAGAGGAGGAGGAGCAAGTCCTCACGAACCTTGTACAGTTTTCGCCGTCCGGCCGGCCGTCGTACTACTTCCACCACGATGATGATGCTACGTGTGGCGTTCGTCTTTCTTGTGGTATATACAGCAGCGGGTTTTTCATTTTTATTAACAGCAGTTCAGTTCAGTTCAGATCAGATCAGAATAGAGAAGCGAGGGGAGATGAGATCTCCTCTCTCGCCAAGAAGAAGAGTACTAGTAGTAGATTGATGTTCGCCGATACCACACCACACAGCAAGAGGGATGGTCAAAGGGAGAGAAGAAACTGAAAATTTTTTCCTCATATTTTTTTACTGGGTTTTGTCAGCAAGGTTTTTTAAGTTGTGTTTTGTGTTCGTGTTGTAAACTAGCATAGCATGGGTCGATCGATCTATCTCTTGTTCGTTGCTGTGATCTGGGTGCACTACCTGTAGATATAAAATCAGCACCCCAGGTCGGTCAGCGTTCCTGTTCTTGAAGTTGAGGGGAAAAAAGATGTCAGCTTCTCGCTTTGCTTAAGCGAGCGACGAAGCTACCGCCATGTAACCATGGTTGTACTCCTACATGCAGTCGTTCTGTTCGCTGGCTTGTTTGTAGACCGATAAGCCTGGCTGAATTGAAACCAACGAGGCTGAATACGTAAAAAGAAACCGTGTACATACACATGATATATTAATTATGCAGTGATCATCATCAGATCAGAGTCCGGATCTTGAGCCGCCGCCGCCGCCGCCGCCTCGTGTGTTCATACGTATATCTTGTGATTCTTTTTGTCGATCGAGGGGAAGAAGGGAAAAAGAAATCCTCCCATGTTCGTTCGAGCAGTTGGATGCTCGGTGCCAGACTGCCAGGCTAGCGATGGCGGTTCTGAGAAGACAGGACATGGTGGGTGTCCGTGCCGGCCGGCCGGCCGGCCGTTCCCTTCCTCCCGCGAGAAATACGGGGTCCGGCTGGTTGGTGGCGGAGCAAGCAAAGTGGTTCGGTTGTTCGTCGCTGGTTCCGTCCTGCACATGCTGAGCTGTTCTCCTGTCCTGGCCTGGCCCCAGACGGACTCGCCGGACTGAGAGTGAGATCTCCTCCCTGTACTCCGCTGTGATGCGATGGCTACGAGTAGTAGGAACCAGCGAGCGGCGACCCCTCTCCCCCGTGCGTCGCCGCTGCGCGCACGCGCCATTGACCGACCGCCGCGCCGCGCCGCGCCACGACGAGGCGGGGAGGAGAGAGTAGCGTGGAGGCCTCGGCTTCAACGGCTCCATCCATCCACCGGCGGACCGCGGACGGCGACCTGGCCCGGCCGGCCCTGTGTGCGACGCACACGCAACCACGTCGCGGCAGCACCGCTCGCGTCGCCGTCGGATGGCACGGCGGGAGCGTCGCGTGGGGAAACGGAACGAAGCCCAACCGCACCCGGAGAGGCGGAGACCCGCAGCGAGGGATGGAAGGAAGCGTCGCTGTCGGCCGCATCCATCAACCGCGCCCGCGGCGAAAGTTCCGAGGCCAGGACGGGGGAGTCAGTGCAGGTGCTAGCGCTCGTGCCGAACCGAGGTGGCAAGGCAAAGGGACGTTGACGTGACGCCCGCTTGTCCGCCTGCAACCTTGGCCTTCTTCTTGTTCCGTTTCCAGCATCTCCTTGTTGGTGGTGGTTTACCACGCCAAGTTACTAGTACTACCATCATCTCTGTCTGTAGCGCTTGTTTTTTCTTTACTGTGGGTATGCTCCTGGTATACAGCACCAAGTGTCTAGTTTAGAGTAAGACTAATAATACAGCTGGTTTGCTGGTTGTAAGGTTTCTTTCAGTCTTCTCTTAGTTCACTCATATAGTAGTTAGCTCTTTACAGTTAATACATGGCCCACGTGTCTTTCTCACAGACTTTCTTGGTTCTTGTGCTCAAGTCGGCTGTAAGCTTACAGCTGGCTTCTTCTCTCTCTCCTCCCCTCTCTCCTCCACCTCAGCATTTAGTCGGCTTACAGCCTGCTATTATACTCGCTCTTATAGTCCACCTGGCGAGCTTTTCCGAGATGCGTGCCAGTGCTTGTGCCCCTGGTTTTTACCTCCACGTCACTCTCACTCGGTTGCAATTGCGAGTTCCATAGCACAGTTGCCTACAAAGATCGTCGCCCATCAGCTTTTGTGTCGGTGCTGACAGTCCTGATGAAACTCTTTTTATCTCTCTTCATAATTAATCTAGCAAGTCATCAAATTTGCTGACGTGTTATAATATTAAATGCAAATAAACCTCTTGAGACTAACCTTAGTTGCCGACTTCTCTCTCTGTCTCTTCGTGTTTTCACATATTTTTTTCTGCACCAAGAATTACATGAACCTGGTTGCTGACAAAGACAAACAAGCAAAGTCCTCGTGTCAACTCAGTCTGATACAGCATAACCTATGAGCCTAAGACATGAACATGAGATTTGAACAGAACAACCCTAGTACCACTGACGAACCGTTCAAGTTAGTATTCAAAGGTTGGGCCGGGGTGTCAACAGCTACTACGATTATCCTGATTATTTTGACCAGGCCACGAGGACGAAGGGGCCTTGACTATAATAGCGCTATGCAATTGAATTTCGTCGCTGGTGACTCCAGCTCCAAATTAAAGGCAGGAAAGGAAAAGGCGAGCTTGTGCTCGCGTGCACTCCTGGGTGTTTGTCCCACATCCCACTGGTGTCTCGACCCGGCTGAGCTCGACGGGAACGGCGGATGCATGCATCGCACTACCTGGTTCCGATGTCCCCGAATTCCTGTCGCCGTCAGCCCCCATTTTCCTGACGATCTCCTTCTTTAGCTTTTATTTTATTTATATATATAGGAGGAAGAACAGGGAGTATACATTGTATTTGGCAGGCGAGAAACGAGGACAATTCCAAAGGAGATAGGTTAACCATCGCGATTAAGTGCGGTATGGCTGAGACATGATTGACGCTATCCTCTGGACCTAATGTGCACTGTGCTGATCTCATCGTCACCCGTGATTTCCTTTGCTGATAAAGCGAGTGTCATCACTTCAGAGCATGTGGCCAGGTGCAGGTTATATGTTAGTGCCATGTGTAGAAGTTAGATTGCGATACATACTACACCATCAATGCAGGTCCATCTTATTCTGTCACAGAGTTTTTTTTTGGAGCCTTGTCACAAAGTTTATTGTAAATTTACAACTCAAGTACCTTATCTCTCCTCTAATTTAGCATAATTCTGATGTGATTACTCGTACAACTCGTGTATATCACCTTATTATACTTGCTTTCTTGTGCCCCCAAACTTCCATTTCCCTACATACAGGTCACTAAAAGATTGTACTAACTGACGAAGGTCTTGTTTTTTTTAAAGAGCTGACGAAGGCCTTGTGATTGGCAAAAAAAAAACCCCGAGAGAGATGATGGATTCACCTCCTATTGAACGGTAAAACTCTAGAGTAATTTCGCGTGTATGCAACCGTTTTGTTAAGGTGATGATTCTACCTCAGTTGGATTGGAGGTCAACCAAGGTAAGTCTGGAGCCTATCCAAAGCAAGTACGTAGAGCTGAAATTCAGGACAGAAGTTCACATGCTATTACCCGTGATTTGGACTTTGTTGGGCTTTGGCACGTCGCTGCCGTCCTCGGTGTCCACATAACTGCTCCGTCATCATCATCCCCGTCACCATTGAACCACCACCCATTCCGTCCTGTAAGCGTAGCATTTCCAAAATGATATATCCTGCAGGAATTGGTTGCAGAGGCAGCGCGTTAGCAACGCAGAAATACTAATGTTTCCATGTTTACAACGTCACACATACGACCTCTCTCTTTTCTTGACTTTGGCCCTCTTGTGTAGCAGTATATATACAAGAAAAACAATACAAAGAAACGCTGCTGGAGTCGACTCTTATCACTTCGCGTTGGAACGCCACGTAGAGATTGCCTGCTTATCCCAGGAGCTTACGTCCTACGGCCCCATTTACAAAGGCTTCTCCTCACAAAAAGATTCCAGCTTCTAGTTCTAGAGAATATTCTGCAATAATTTTTTTTTTGAGAAATGAATTAGAAGCGGCTTCGGTTAGAGCCAAAAGAAGCCTTATCAAACAGGATCTACACAGCCACACCGGATAAACTAACGCGGAATACAGCATGCAAATAATAGCGCATCAGAATCGCCAGTTAAGCTACAGCAAAAAAGCAGGTGGAGTTTCACGTGGGATTAGTCAAAGACTCAAAGGAGAGTCAAGCACAGCACAGCTCAGATGATCTGGCTGCTATCACCTTCTAACGTGCCTGGAATCCCCACGTGGCGCGACGAAAGGAGGAAGAGCGATTACATTTCACTACCTAAAGTGAAAACGAAATGGAATTGCTTTGTACAAGAGGAAAGAACAAAGCAAGAAATGAGCCCACTTGTAAACGACAAGGCACGTCCTTTGGAATCCCACTACCAGTTGCAGCATAATTCCCGAGGGCCCGCTTGTGTACGAGACATTCCATAGGCAACAGGCATATCAGATAAGAGGATGATCCAAATATACTACTCTCAAGTCTTAAGGTGAGTTCAGTCATAATTTACGGTGTCAGAATGTCCAAATTTGTATATAGAAAAGTCAAGATTATAATAAGTTGAGAAAAGTTTGAAAAATCATTATCTTTCGCTATTGTCAGGTCTACAGGATTAAAACTGACTTTTTGAAGGTGTCTTCTGGGAATTTATGGCGTGGATGTACCTGCAGGAGCTGTTCTATATCAATATCATACAGAATCGGGAATTCATAGAATTATATTGCCTTTCTGCTTTTATGAAAGGCAACAAGAATTTCCTACTTTGTGTTAAGATTCCATCATTTGAAGGAATGAAACTTGGAGTAACTACTGTTGTTCTTCAAGAGAAATCTATAAAGCACTGCCATCATTGTATTTTTTCAGAATGTGCAGGAGGTGCGTATCTCTGAATTAGACAGAGAACTGCGTTTCCTTTTTTTTTAATTACAACACTGTTACACGAACTGGCAAGGCATTTGCTAGAAGTCCTTACATTACACACACGTGGGCTATACTGTCAAACCAATGATGGAGATGGAGAGGTAAAGAGACAAAGACCTCAAGCCTCCCCTGCTTCCAGATCAGCCATGTGACCAGCAGGAACAGGGAGTTCTGCTTCACTGTGATATATCATTGATCAACGAAAAATTGGGAACTTTATTTTTTGTGAAGGTGTAATGCATGTGTTTCATTAAGAGAAGCAGGAACCAAGTCTTGTACGAAGGAAAAAACAACTGTGTCAAAGAAGGAGCAAAGAACAGAAAGACGCACTGGACATTAAAACTGGAAAAGTCCGTGTGTTAAGCCCTTGTTTAGTTGCTACCCAATTTTCAAAAAGTTGCTACAGTACCTGTCACATCGAATGTTTGCGGCCCATGCATGGAGCATTAAATGTAGACGAAAAGAAAAACTAATTGCACAGTTTGGTGGGAAATTGCGAGACGAACGTTTTAAGCCTAATTAGTCAATGTTTGGACACTATTTACCAAATAAAAACGAAGATACTACAGTAGACCAAAAATCCAAATTTCACGAACTAAACAAGGGCTAAAACTGGAAGTGACACTACATCAAAACTGGAAAAAGCTGAGGCCCAACAAACCCCTCAGGAAATGGGCCGCCCACTGGACTGGCCAAATTACCTAACTTGAGCATGTGGGCTTCCTTATACGATTTTGTTGGTCACTCGGGCTGGGTGCATGGAATCCGTATCCCATATCAGGCAATCCACTTATCCACACGAGCAATAGGGACCGCCGAAGCCCATAAGCACTAACAGACTTAACAGAGAAACAGCTACCAAACTACAACTTAGAATCCAACACGAAAATCTTTGCACGTGCAAAACTGCTAACAGAGATTACTTGACTTTTCACCATAGAATAGGAAAAGATGAATGAAAACGAGGTCGGCACAACAGGTATGACGAGTCGGTGAACATGGGTGAAGGTTAGGATGCCTGCAACTGGATAGTGGATACAAAGGAAACCGGATAACGGCCAGGTGCTGGCATCATTCATAGACACGACCAACGAAAGAAACACAACCGTCAAAAGCAGGCGCTGAGCATTTCTGGCCCGCCGTTTCCTGATTTTTACCGACCAAAGTAAAAAAAGAAGAAGCCTTAACCAGCAAGTATTCCCTAGATTTTCCATGCGTATTATATTCAAAAGTGAGACCGGAAAGATGAGGAGAAAGATGCCAAGACACTCTTGTCATCGCACCGAAGTCCTGTAGCTGAAAGCTGCATAGGCTGCATCTACCAAGTCATCACTAAATCGTCATTATGTAGTTTCCCCTGAGTTCGTCCAAGTACGTCATTTCTAGCCCCTGACAAGGAAACCTGATAGTAACCAGAACTACAGAAAGTAAACTAGCAGCATCAACATTACGCGTTTACTAGTTCTTAATCCACTGGCCATGCTGCACGCAGTAAGAAAAGATTAAAAACTTTGAAAGTTCAACTCACTTGCGCACAGCCTATTTGTTTGGCTGTGGCTTGTCGTAAACGATCGTAAATTTTCAATCGGAACAATATTTTTCTCTCACACAAACCAGCCAACAGTACTTCTTCACGAACCAGCAACGATATGAACTAGCCAACCGAACAGGCCGAAGACCCCATCAGTCATTCAGGTTGCCAATCCTTTCGAGGAATTCACACGCTTGGCTGCAGGTCGTATATTCCAGAAGACCAGAAGTCATTATCGTGAAGACTTTTCTCTGCACGGATCCTGCACAAGAAAGAATGGTCAAGTCCATGGTCAGGGCAGCACGAAAGAGAGTTAAAACTACCAACAAGTTGCAAAAGAACACTTCGGCACCCATATTTTCCAACTATAGCTGTCCGTATTGAAGATTCCAAGTCAATATTGTTGGCAGCCACTTTTGGGCCGCTACACACTGTTCTAATAGCGCTGTTGTTTACATATTGGGAATGGAAATACAAACAAGCATAAATGAATCTCCAACTTCAACAAGTAGAAAAGCGAAGTTCAGAGCATGTAATAGGCACCGGTGTAAGGTTCTGTGACAATTAGAATTCATTTTCATATACTCACATAGATATGTGATGTAAGGATTAGAGTTTCTACAGAATTGATCCAGTATGCTCAACATGTTTTCTTTCCCTAAAAATTTAATCTTTTCATTGTCGATAAGTGTGGGGAGAACTGGAACTGAAGGGCCATGTCGCTGCTACTTACAGAAAGTTTAGTGCAACTCACCCTTACCCATGAGTGTGGGAAGAAAGTCAGCATGCCCTCCCACAGTCACGTTCCCGGCATACGTAAAGATCACAGGATTCACGGCAGCAGGGTTGAATGAAGACCTTGCCAAGTGAAGTGAATGAGAAGACATAACAGTGTCTGACTTCATCAACATGCAATGAGACATCTGTTGGTTACACGAGCATCCTCATTCCTCTCTATCCCCCAACATGTTCACACGAGCCCGAGAAGGTTCTCGAGGTCTTGGGTCCACTAAGAAGCGGGCAAAGATCCGAACCCTATCCAAATTGACCGACGATATTGCGAATTGGCTCGATCCTACGGTTCGCGGTTTAACGGGCGACGTGGCCCGATCCGTTAGCCCGCTTTTGGTGCAGGATTCATTTACAGATATTATAAACGAAGAGATGAATAAAAACACAAACGCTGATCTAATTGTCGGACTGTGCATCATTATCTTCTCTAATCTAAGATAATAATTCTAGTTGAAATATATACCCGACAAAGAAGCCAACTTTTCAGCATAGTAGTAGTAGGAATGAAGAGATGAATGAAAGCGAGGACGGCGCACCATAGTGCGAACACAAGGTTGACAAGTACCCTTGTGTGTTCGTTTTGTGATGAGTGATTGTCAATGTGATCCACGAAGTGGGTTGAGTGGTGACTAACCCTACCATGGCGAAAGCTATGTGTGCGACATGTCTTTTGGCTTGTGTTGTGCAGGTGTGGAGCTCGGATACGGTGGTCGACGGCGAGGGGAAGGTCAAGGAGGACGTGCCGTGCCGACGGACCGGGAGCGGTGAAGGACGGACGTGAGGCTTGGACCGAGGGACCCAGAGGTCGGGTGACTAGCCGCGGTGGCCGACACTTGGGACATCGACAAGTGCAAGAAGACATGGGAGTGACGGTGTTGACCGAGTCAAAACGGCGGACGTGCGGGTCGAGCGAGGCTCAGAGGATTTGGCGTGCCGGCCGGTCGAGGACGGCGGTGACACGTGTCGAGCGGCGGGGACGCGTACGGAGTACGCTACTCGCGAGCGGGTTTGGTGGTTTGGGCCTCAAAACCATCGGTGGCGGGTTTATGGGTTTGGGCCTCAAAACCCGGGCGGAGGTTCCGAGGAGGAACGGACGGCACGTGGCGGCATCGGGGAGTTCGCGTCGAGACGAAGCTACTGATGAGGAGGTGCGGTGGCCGTCGGATGAAGATGACACCGGGTTGGACCATAACGCCCTTAGGCTAAGTGGTTTGACTCAATAGTATCTAGGGGCAAAACTGGGATTGTGTAATAGCCCTGTTAAATAGGATGAGGGAGCCCCCATCTCCCTCACCTCTTTCCTATTCTCTCATTTCCCCCCTTCCACCTAGGGTTAGCTCTTCTTCTAGTTCTTAAGAAAGAGGTCCACTTATGAAGAAATTCGTGAGTGTAAACTGAGATTTGGTGTGGGAATGGGGGCCCGAATCCTCCAGTTGTCCTCCGGGATTCAATGATTTTGTGTGTAATTTTCGTCACTGTGTACTTGAGTTTTTCCCCATTTTCGTTCATACCTACGATCTCATTTTCTCGGAGATTGGATCAATCCAAGGAAATGATTTCTTGGGGCTAGATTCGTAGCGCATTGAATTTGGTCTGTGCAATTTTTGGGCGCGGTTCGTGTTCATTTGATCCCGTTGTCGTCGAATTTTTGGAGTCGCCTCCCTCTATTCGTCGCTCTGTCTGTGCCCTGTTCTTGGGCACTCACGTACAGGCGTGCGCACGGGCGGCCCCAGCAGCACTCGGCGACAGCGGCACCAACGCCGGCCCTAGCTGCCGTGCGCGCTCACTAGAGCACCACTCGCCCCTAGGACATTGAGACTCGTCCGCTCCTGTGCGCTCGGTTCCTGTTCATCAGTTTTCGTTTTTGAGTCACGAGCTTCGGATTTTGCAGCCGTTGTTTTGCCGTGTTCTCTACAGGATGGTGTGCATACCCTCGCCCGAGCTCTTCCACATCGGTGAGCAGTCCCACCGGCTTCGTATTCCTGGCAACGTTGTTCGTCGTGTCTTTGGTTGTTGACCCTTTTCAAGCAATAGTTTTTGAACTAATTAAATATTCACTTGTTTGATTAGTTTGTTGACTGGCTTGAGCATGTGCTGCCGTTAGCTTCTCTCTGTACTTGTTTTGGCCCAACGTCCATGAGGCATGCAGGACCTCCTGGTGGCTGCACATTCTTCAACTCCGAACTGTTGTTGCTTGCCAGTTTGGTTTGAGTGCCCAGTCTGTTTCATCTCTACAGGAGAGTCAGTCCCCAGCGCTCGGTGGTGTGCAGCCCAGCCATCGCGAATTTCCAGCTGATTTTCTGGTGTAATTTTTCAGGCCTTGATTTCTCATTTTGAGTGCAGTTTGGTCATCTGAGCTCCAAATCAGATTTCGTCTGTTGCGTTGGTATTGTACCGTTCCAAAGAATTGATCTAAGTACTCTCGTTACCAGTTGGCTTGGGTATTTTAGTTTCGCAAGCTCACTTGTGTTTGGGGGTAACTTTGGGATACCGGCCAAATATTTTGCAAGAAATTTGAGGCTCCCATTCACCCCCCCCTCTGGTCGTCGTTTCCGGTCCTTCAATTGGTATCAGAGCCGGTTAAGGATCATTCCACCTTAATCGGTCCGTGATCCACGAAGGCGACATGGAGCGTGGTTCCGGCAAACCACCGTTCTTCGATGGAACAAACTACCCCTATTGGAAGATCTGCATGTCTGCGCATCTCCAGGGGATTGATTGGCTTGTTTTGGAGATTTGCGAGGATGCTACCTACGTTGTGCTTGAACCCCGTGCTCGTGTCACGCAAGATAAAAAAGATCGGCACAACGCTAATAGCAGAGCTCGCTCAGTTCTTTTCTTGAGTCTTTCGCTTCAGGAGTTCGAGAGAGTCTCTGATTGTACTACTGCTCGGGAGATCTGGGTGAGGCTTCAGAGCTATCACGAGAGGACCGCACAGGTCAAAACCAGACTCTACGAGACGTACAAGCGGGAGTACGAGAACTTCACCCAACTTGATGGCGAGTCCATCGATGCCATGTTTTCTCGCTTTTAGACCATCGTCAACAAGATGTGAGCAAACAAGGCACAGTTACCTTATGACGATCATGAGAGGGCACTCAAGCTTCTATATGCCCTAGATTGGAAGGTATGGGATGTGAAGGTGACCGCCATCATTGAGTCTTCGGGGTATGAGACCCTCACCGTGGATGAGCTTTTCAGCAAGCTCAAGTCCACCGAGATCGACTACCAGACCCAAACCAAGCTCAAGAATTCCTCTGCACCGACTATGGCTTTGGTCTCTGGTAATAGCTCAAGTTCTTTGGCTAACCCCTCACAGATGTCGTTTGCCTTGTCTTCTTTGGTGTTTGTCACAGAGGAGCAATTGGAGGCCCTTGGGGACGACGAGCTGGCGTTGATCATCAGCCGGTTCTCGCGGTTTCACAACAACCGCTTGAATCGTCGGCGTGGTGGTGGTCCAAAGGAAGGATGCTACGGCTGTGGAGACCCTGACCACTTCATCGCCCACTACCCCAAGAAGAACAAGCACTCCTCTGACAAGAATGACTCCAGCAAGCGCAAGGACAAGCGTGAGTACACCTCCAAGCACAAGTCGAAGGGAGGATTCGACAAGGAGGCGCTCAAGAAGAAGTACTTCAAGAAGGCCAAGGCCCAAGAGCGCGCCTTCCTCGCCTCCCTTAGCGACCTCGACAATGACACCGACGATGACCGTTCTTCTTCCTCGAGCGATGATGAGTCCGAGAAGAGACGTGAGGACAAGTTGACCGGGCTTTGTTTTGTCACCAAGTCCATCCACGGAGGCTACTGCACCATGGCCGTGGATGAAGGGGTGAAGCCCAACAAGGACGTGCTTCCCGACGACGACGACTCTACCGAGGTAAAACCCACCGTTGATGCTCTTATTGCCGAGCTTGATATCATGACTGATACTTTGATGAGTCAAGATAAGCTGCTAAAACGTGCTGCTCGTGAGAGGAAAGAGTTTAAGGACAAGCTAGAAGTTATGGAGAAGGAGCTTGAGGAAGCTAAGAAGCTTGTCGTTCATGTGTCTGACGAGGCTGAGTGTGATGAATGTGCTGTTCATATGACCAACTTTTCTGAGTTGCAATCTAAGTATGCTATCTTGTTAGATGAGAACGATGAGCTGAAGGCTAGGTCTAGCTTGTTGGGTGCATGCAAGTCTTGTTTGGGCTTGCAATCTAAGCTGGCAGAGAAGAATGCCAAGATCCTTGCTCTTGAGAAGGCCAGTTCAGATAGCACGGTTGTTGAGTGTGCACGTTGTGAGAGCTTGGTGTTGGAGCTTGATTCTTGCAGGCGGGACAAGATGAGATTCGAGGAAGACAACACATACCTTCGGTCCATCTTGAATTGGGTGTCTTGTAGTGAGCCGTAGTTGGGCATGATGATGAGCCAGTTCAGGCGAGGAACTGGGACATCAGGAGTAGGCTTTGCTTTAGGTGGGAAGGGTGAACATGTCTGGCAAAGTTGGTGAGTTCAGTGGTTTAAGCCCAAGTGAGAAACCTTCCAAGATCAATCCACCTAAGCCTACCGAACCCACTGTAAAAAATGGAGTGTTAGAAGAACCTCCAAGAGCTCCACCCCAGAAACAAGTTTGGGTTCCAAAACTGAACCATCTCAGGAACCCACTTGACACTCTACCGAACATCTCTGAGGATCCCCTTCCTAAAGCCAAAAAGCTACCAAGAGTGACACATACCCACAAGAAAGTGAGCCAACAACCACCCAAGAGAGAGGTGAGGTATCACTGTGACTATTGGTCACCTTGTTGAGTTTTGCTTTAGGAGGAAGAGAGATGAGCGGCGGGAGTATGAGTTGAACAACCGGAACATGTACCACCCGCCCCATGGCATACATGTGCCGCCTGCTCAGAGGCGCAATGCTAGGCCTCGAGGGGCAATGCCTCAAGGTGCTAGGCCTTAGGTTGCGAGACCACACGATGGTCGTGGTGGTCATGCCTGGCGTGGTTCAGGTCGTGATCAATATGACTTTGGACCTCATGGTAGTGGCTTTTAGTCCTACAGTTCTAGCAGACCATGTTTTCCCCCATGTGGTGCCCACTTTCCTCAAATGGGACATGGCATGTTTGGTGTTTTTCCAAACACTTTTTCTGGGGCAAATGAACCAACACTGGTATCCTTCATAGTTTACTAACCCCAGTGTTGCACCATTTGCTCATCCCATGTCCTTCTATTGATGCAGGACGGAGGCCTGGAGAACATGTGGCTTATTGATTCCAGATGTTCACGCCACATGACCGGAAGCTCAAAATGGTTCTCTAGCCTTGACCCCGTGCAATGCAAGGAGTACATCACATTCGGGGACAATAGCAAAGGTAAGGTGCTTTCTCGTGGAACCATTCGGGTCAACGAGAGTTTTGTCTTGAAGGATGTTGCTTTGGTTTCAAATTTGCATTTCAATTTGCTTTCAGTTTTGCAACTCCTTCAGGATGGCTTTGAAGTGCGATTTAAGACCGGCTTGTCTCAAGTCCTTGATTCTTAGGGAAATCTTGTTTGCCAGATTGTTCCTTTTGATCATGCCTTTCGAGCTGATTTTTCTCACTCTTTTGGCTCTTCTCGATGTTTGGTGGCCGGATCCTCCTCTGAGCTTTGGAAGTGGCATAGGAGATTGGGTCACTTGAGTTTTGACTTACTAGCTAGGTTGAACTCACTTAACTTAATCTGAGGATTGCCCAAGTTAAAATTTGAAAAAGATTTGGTTTGTCACCCTTGTCGTCATGGGAAGATGGTTGCCGCCTCTCACCCACCTGTGAACCAAGTCATGACCAAGGAACCCGGTGAGTTACTTCATATGGACACAGTTGGTCCAGCTCGGGTTCAGTCAGATGGTGGGAAGTGGTATGTTCTAGTGATCGTGGATGATTTTTCTCGCTACTCTTGGGTGTTTTTCATGAAGAGTAAGGATGAGGCTTTTTCACATGCTCGGGATTTGATTCTTCGGTTGCAAAATGAGTTCCCTAAGAATGCCATGAGAGCGATTCGCATTGACAATGGCACAGAATTCAAGAATACTCATTTTGAAACCTTTTGTGCTTCTTTGGGCCTCGAGCACCAGTTTTCCTCTCCTTATGTCCCTCAGCAGAATGGTGTTGTTGAGCGCAAGAATCAGACCCTTGTTGAGATGGCCATCACGATGGTCGATGAGCATAGGACTCCTAGGAGATATTGGGCCGAAGCGATCAACACCGCGTGCCATGTTTCAAATCATATTTTCCTTCGAGCTTTCATGAAGAAAACTTCTTATGAGTTGCGATTCGGACGACCACCCAAGGTAAGCCACTTTAGAGTATTTGGATGCAAGTGCTTCATTCTGAAACAAGGTAATTTGGACAAGTTCGAGTCCAGGTCTTTCGACGGTATTTTTCTTGGTTATGCTTCTCATTCTCATGCATATCGTGTTCTTAACCTTGAAACTAACCGAGTTGTGGAGACCTGTGAGGTCACTTTCAATGAGACCATGCCTTGTTTTGTTCCTGTCTTTGAAAGTGCAGGTGATCAGGAGATCGGTGAGAGCATCTTTGTTGAGGAGAATGAGGAAGATGCTGATTGGAGAGATGCCGAGCTGACCTCTTCGGCTGCTCCAGTCGAGTCTGCGATGACTACTTCGACTCACGGCCCTGACCCGTCTTCTTCCACTACTTGGGGTCCGCGCGAGCCGCCTCCTTAGCCTACGCCGGCTGCACCTAAGGAGGCCCTAGCTGCTGTGGAGGGGGAGACGACTTCTTCGAGAGAAGCACCTCGGCACATTCAGCGTCGCCACCCACCTCAGACCATGATCGGCAACATCGACCAAAGGGTCACATGGTCCAGGTCACATCAGATCTCACACTTCGCTCATTCTGCTTTCGTAGCTTCTTTTGAGCCTCGAGATATTGGACACGCACTATCTAATGCCGATTGGGTCAATGCTATGCACAAGGAGTTAGAGAACTTTGAGCAGAACCAAGTGTGGGTTTTAGTTCCACCTCCACCAGAGTGCCACCCCATAGGTACAAAGTGGATTTACAAGAACAAGCAGAGTGAGGATGGGGTGGTAGTGAGAAACAAGGTGAGATTAGTGGCTCAGGGTTTTTGCCAAAAAGAGGGAATAGACTGAAGAAACCTTTGCTCCTGTTGCCCGTCTAGAAGCCATTAGGATCCTTTTAGCATTTGTAGCTTCGAAAGGGTTCAAGCTGTATCAGATGGATGTGAAGAGTGTCTTCTTGAATGGGTACATAGAGGAAGAGGTTTATGTGAGGCAACCCCCTGGCTTTGAAAATCCTAAGTACCCCAACCATGTTTTTAAACTCCACAAAGCCTTGTATGGTTTGAAACAAGCCCCGAGAGCCTGGTATGAGCGTTTGAAAGCTTTCTTGCTTGATAAGGGTTTTAGGATGGGTTCCATAGATAAGACTTTGTTTCTCCTCAAGCAAGGCACATACATCCTTTTGGTTCAGATATACGTGGATGACATAATCTTTGGTGGCTCTTCTCATGCTCTTGTTGCCAAGTTTTCAGATACTATGAGTAGGGAATTTGAGATGAGCATGATGGGCGAATTGACTTTCTTCCTCAGGCTACAAATCAAGCAAACTCGCAAGGGGACGTTCGTGCACCAAGGCAAGTACACCAAGGACATGCTCAAGATATTTGATATGGGTGAGTCCAAGCCTCTTTCGATGCCCATGTCAACCACGACGGCCCTGGATGAGGACAAGGAGGGAGAAGCCGTGGACCAGAAGGAATACCGAAGCATGATCGGGTCCCTACTGTACCTAACAACGATGAGACTGGACATCCAGTTCATAGTCTGCTTGTGTGCGTGCTTTTAGTCTTCGCCGTGCACGTCTCATCGTCAAGCCATCAAGCGGATCCTCAGGTACCTTCATTTCACACCCGAGTTTGGTCTTTGGTTTTCGGCCTCCTCTCTTTCTCTTTGCGGGTATTCTGATGCGGATTATGCTGGTTGTCGTGTTGAGAGGAAGTCCACTTTGGGGACTTGTCAGTTTCTTGGATCTTCTCTTGTGTCTTGGTCTTCTCGCAAGTAGTCTAGCGTCGCCTAATCCACCACAGAAGCTGAGTATGTTGCTGCTGCTGCTTGTTGTTCCCAGTTGCTTTGGATGATAGCTACTCTGAGAGACTTTGGGTTAGAGTTTAGGCGAGTGCCTTTGTTTTATGACAGCACCAGTGCCATAAGTGTAGCAAAAACATATTCACTCAAAGACAAAGCACATAGAAGTTCGCTTTCACTTCTTGTGTGACCACTATGAGAAAGGTGATATCGATCTGCACCACATTGATACCCAAAACCAGCTCGTAGATATCTTCACCAAACCACTTGACCAAGCCTAGTTTGCTCGCTTGCGAGGGGAGCTTGGAGTTTGTTTCCCTTTTTAGAGGAGGGGAACTTTGGTTGTTGTATTCTAGTTTTGCTTTTCTTTGTAGTTTAGCCTTTGTTTTTGTTTTTAAATCATACTTGCATATCATATCATCATGTATCATATTGCATCCTGAGCTTCATCCTTATAGTAGCTAGATTGACACTATGCTCTTGTTGGGGATGTTATGGATATACATGATGTGCTTTTGGCTTAGGCTCCTTTTGATCAATTGATTCATGTTATGAGCTAAGCTTGTTTTCCAAACTGTGAACTTGATTAAAACTTGTTGAAACATGAAATGTGTTCACCACTACTTGTGGCAACTAGCATGTGTAGAATGTGTCGAGATCTTTTTTGCTTCATATATATGCTTAGTTGCTACGGCTCATACCTTGAGTTACACACTTGCTTGAGAAACTTGAATTTGTGCTAAAACTTCGAAAACAAACTAAGTGATTTGAAAAGATCGGGATGGGTCTGTACTATCCTATGTCAGAGTATAGAGACAGCTCCAAATTGCACTTATTGGTGAACTTGAGCTCTGTAATGGATACCGAGATCATTGTCTTAAGCTTCTGATTGCCTTTGGCATAGACTTGACATGGTCGCTAAGTCAGGTTTTGATGGCACAGATAACCTCCCGCACACACTTGTCTGACAAACTTTGGTAATAAGCTGCATAACTCCGATAAATTTCAATTGGTATCTAAAATTTGATCAAACCACATGTTTGTCTCATGACATGATGTGTGAACTTTGTTTGGGGTAGTTCACTTTGCATACATGTGTAGCACAAGGTCGATCTCCTGTCTATTTTTGCTATGTGCTCCTTTGGTGGTGAACCCTCTTTTAAAATTGCTCAAACTTGATCAAACTTGCTTAAATGCCATATTTCGTCTCATTTGGTCACCTTGAGCATTTGCTAGCACTTGTATGTGTTGCTATATATACATGACAGCATCAACTAGAGCATCCTTTCAATCTACTTGCTATAATCTTGAAGCTTCTGCATTCATAGCTTGTTTTGAGGGGGAGTTGCAATCCTTGGGCTCTAACTTGATAAGTGCATGTGTCAACAAGGGGGAGAAGTTTCCACACTCACAATGTCACAAGGGGACACAAGGGGAGAAATATTCAGAAAAGGGGAAGAAACTTCCAATTCCACCCAAAGTTGAGAGATGTGCATTCATTTGAGAGAGATTGCACTTGTTCAGGGGGAGTTGCATTTGAGTTGTTTTGCTAGATGTGTTAAGACTTTGCCTCTTCTGGAGGGTCTAGCAGTTTTTCGGTTTTTCGAGCTTTGCTAGTGGTGTTGAGCCCGTTGCCTCTTCTTGAGGGCTAGCTTTGTTTTACTTGGTTGCGTCGAGCCGTTGCCCATGTCTTTGGGAACCAAGTTTTGCTCATTTTCAAATGACCCGGTTCTTGGCTTTTCTTTGGCTTTTGGTCATTTGGGTGAGTTCTTTGTTTTCTCTTCTTCTTCTTTTTTCTTTTGCTCAAGCTGTTCGTGTATTGGTGTTGACAATGCACTCATCAAGGGGGAGATTGCGAACACAAGGTTGACAAGTACCCTTGTGTGTTCGTTTTGTGATGAGTGATTGTCAATGTGATCCACGAAGTGGGTTGAGTGGTGACTAACCCTACCATGGCGAAAGCTATGTGTGCGACATGTCTTTTGGCTTGTGTTGTGTAGGTGTGGAGCTCGGATGTGGTGGTCGACGGCGAGGTGAAGGTCAAGGAGGACGTGCCGTGCCGACGGACCAGGAGCGGTGAAGGACAGACGTGAGGCTTGGACCGAGGGACCCAGAGGCCGGGTGACTAGCCACGGTGGCTGACACTTGGGACATCGACAAGAGCAAGAAGACATGGGAGTGACGGTGTTGACTGAGTCAAGACGATAGACGTGCGGGTCGAGCGAGGCTCAGAGGATTTGGCGTGCCGGCTGGTCGAGGACGGCGGTGACACGTGTCGAGCGGCGGGGGACGCGTACGGAGTACGCTACTCGCGAGCGGGTTTGGTGGTTTGGGCCTCAAAACCATCGACGACGGGTTTACGGGTTTGGGCCTCAAAACCCGGGCGGAGGTTCCGAGGAGGAACGGACGTCACGTGGCGGCATCGGGGAGTTCGCGTCGAGACGAAGCTACTGATGAGGAGGTGCGGTGGCCATCGAATGAAGATGACACCGGGTTGGACCATAACGCCCTTAGGCTAAGTGGTTTGACTCAATAGTATCCAGGGGCAAAACTGAGATTGTGTAATAGCCCTGTTAAATAGGATGAGGGAGCCCCCATCTCCCTCACCTCTTTCCTATTATCTCATTTTCCCCCTTCCACCTAGGGTTAGCTCTTCTTCTAGTTCTTAAGAGAGAGGTCCACTTATGAAGAAATTCGTGAGTGTAAACTGAGATTTGGTGTGGGAATAGAGGCCCGAATCCTCCAGTTGTCCTCCGGGATTCAGTGATTTTGTGTGTGATTTTCGTCATTGTGTACTTGAGTGTTTCCCCATTTTCGTTCATACCTACGATCTCGTTTTTCCGGAGTTTGGATCAATCCAAGGAAATGATTTCTTGGGGCTAGATTCGTAGCGCATTGAATTTGGTCTGTGCAATTTTTGGGCGCGGTTCGTGTTGATTTGATCTCGTTCTCGTCGAATTTTTGGAGTCGCCTCCCTTTGTTCGTCGCTCTGTTCGTGCGCTGTTCTTGGGCACTCACGTACAGGCGTGCGCACGGGCGGCCCCAGCAGCACTCGGCGACAGCAGCACCAACGCCGGCCCCAGCTGCCGTGCGCGCTCACCAAAGTACCACTCTGGGACATTGAGACTCGTCCGCTCCTGTGCGCTCGGTTCCTGTTCGTCAGTTTTCGTTTTTGAGTCACGAGCTTCGGATTTTGCAGCCGTCGTTTTGCCGTGTTCTCTACAGGACGGTGTGCATACCCTCGCTCGAGCTCTTCCGCATCGGTGAGCAGTCCCACCGGCTTCGTATTCCAGGAAACGTTGTTCGTCGTGTCTTTGGTTGTTGCCCCTTTTCAAGCAACAGTTTTTGAACTAATTAAATATTCACTTGTTTGATTAGATTGTTGACTGGCTTAAGCATGTGCTCTCGTTAGCTTCTCTCTGTACTTGTTTTGGCCCAACGTCCAGGAGGCATGCAGCACCTCCTGGTGGCTGCTCATTCTTCAACTCCGAACTGTCGTTGCTTGCCAATTTGGCCTGAGTGCCCAGTCTGTTTCATCTCTGCAGGAGAGTCAGTCCCCAGCGCTCGGTGGTGTGCAGCCCAGCCATCGGCGAATTTCCAGCTGATTTTCTGGTGTAATTTTTCAGGCCTTGATTTCTCATTTTGAGTGCAGTTTGGTCATCTGAGCTCCAAATCGGATTTCGTCTGTTGCGTTGGTATTGTACCGTTCCAAAGAATTGATCTAAGTACTCTCGTTACCAGTTGGCTTGGGTATTTTAGTTTCGCCAGCTCGCTTGTGTTTGGGGGTAACTTTGGGACAACGGCCAAATATTTTGCAAGAAATTTGAGGCTTCCATTCACACCCCCTCTCTGATCGCCATTTCCGGTCCTTCACATAGCTATGTCGTTGCTTCTTAGACGAAGAGACGAACGAAAATGGGTCAAGGTTCAAACAAGGATGGCTGCAAGCCTGCAACTGGACACTACAAAGGAGATCGGATCACGGCCGGAGAGCATCTATGGACTATGGCAGCATTGACACGACGACCAACAAAAGGAACAGACACCCGTCAAAACCATGCACTGAGCATCTCTGGCCAAGGGCTTCCTGATTTTTAATGTACCAACCAAAGTAAAATGTCTTGAAGTTGAAGGCATTCCATAATTTTTCCCATGCGCAATATAATTTTATTCAAAATGGAGACTGGAAAAAATGGAGGCGAAAGATGCCAACAAACTCTTATCAAGTATATATCATCAGTTCGTCACACCAACTCTTGCAGCCCAAAGCTGCATTCGCTGCATCTATCAATTCCAAGCACGTCTGCTAGAAACTCTGATCAGGAAAATTTTCCGTAGTTGCACTCGCGATGGAATCCTAGAAATCAAACTAACAGCACTAACATTACGGCGTCTTTATCCACTGGCCATGCCACACGTAGTAGTAAGAAAAAGTCTCGAAAGTAGAAACTTGGAAAAACTCTTGAACGAGCAAAGTTTAACCAACCTGGAAACTACCTTAAAAATTGCGCACATGGTCAAACATCCCTGTCCCTTCAGTTGCCCATGCTGTCAGTCCATCCAAGGAATCGACACACTTGGTTACGGCCTTGCGGCCGTGGTGGGGTATACTCCAGATGCATGTCACGTCATGAAGATTGAAGAGCGTCCTGCAAACGTATCCTTCACGAGAAACAATAGTCAAGTCCATGGCGCAGATCAGCACGAAAGCGAGTTAGAACCGCCAAGCTGCAAAAGAACACTTGGGCTCCGATTTTTTCCAACAATAGCTGCTCACAGTATCGAAGATTGGAAGTCAATACTGTTGGCAGCCACTTTTTGGGCCGTTATACACTGTTGCAAATATCCCATATGGCCGTATGCTTAGTCCTTACGTATTGGCAACGAGAAATACACGCTTGCCTAATTGAAGCTCTAAGTTAACAAGTAGGAAAGCAAAGTTCAGAACCTATGGTAGTTGCTAGGCACTTGTGTAGGGTTTTTGACAATTATAATTTCAATTTTAAACTTGTAGGATATGTCTATATGCCTTCGAAAAACAATAGTCGTTTTGAAATTTTTTTTAAAACGGATTAGGACATCCATATGTGGCTCAATATGATTCTTTTGATTTCATAAATGGCATCTAGCCGGCTGCATAGGATTTCTTTTTCATCATTGTCAAGAAGTACGGGGTAAACTGGAAATGAAGGGCGAAGTCGCAGATTCTTATGGAAAGTCTACAGCAACACACTTACGACTTACGAGTGACAGCCACTGCCCACTGCCGATGAAGAAAAGTCACCATGCCCTCCCACGTAGCCACCTTCCCGGCTCATGTAAAGCAGATCACAAGGTTCACGGCTGCAGCGTTGAACGAAGACCTTGGCAAGTGAAGTGAATGATAATAATAGCGTCTGACCTCGCCAACATGAGATGAGAAATCCGTTTGTTGCACAAGCATCCAGTCTTATTCCAGGATATGTCCATACTGGCCGGTCTTTGAAAAAGGAAGAAAGCACACGTTCATACTCTAGCATCACAAGCAACTGCCTATAAAAGCCATGTTATGTGAAACAGAACAAGAGGTCCGCCAGAGCAACTGAGCAAGACTCCCGTACCTTCAACATGGCTGAACCTCAGCACACAAGCAGCAACGGAGCTGCTCACGGTGATGCCAACTCTGAACATGCATCAGAGAGAATGCCACCAAAGAGGCTACAGAGGTTTGATTCACTGCACATGGAGGCTGGAATGATCCCTGGTGGATCAACACATGCAGCCAAGGTATGTTCTCCAACTACTCTTATCCAATCAGATAACGATCCTTCTTTGGCTTGAAGTCGTGTAACTGCACGGTAAATTTTGAATTCTCATCAGTTTATTTAAGCAAAATTTCAAAGTTAAATACAATTCTCAC
Organism: Miscanthus floridulus; assembly: GCF_019320115.1. Taxonomy (NCBI): domain Eukaryota; kingdom Viridiplantae; phylum Streptophyta; class Magnoliopsida; order Poales; family Poaceae; genus Miscanthus; species Miscanthus floridulus. The sequence continues at coordinate 138,369,979 of NC_089585.1, read as the reverse complement.
ACAAACATACCATGTTGCACTAAACATTCTCGGTCCATAATGGTTAGAGCCTTGAACTCCAGGGTCGATGAAACCATTATTGCCTTCTTAGAACAAAGTCTAAGGGGAGTCTCCATGTGGTCGAGTTTTTTTTATTGTTCTTTTCATTTTGTAAAGTATTACTGTGATTCTGCTGAAATCTTAACTGTTGAATTATCATGTTCGTCGTTGTCTTACTAAAGAGACCAAGCATATCAGCTGCTTGATCATCTAAGGATTGTGTGGGCTAAAAGCATATAGTCTGCTTTCTTTCTTTTTGAGTCAAAAAATGTAATCTGATTCAGAGTATGCACTTTGATAATGAAGGTTGGCTGGGCGACCACACTGCATTTAGCATTCCAGAGCATAGGTGTGGTTTATGGAGACATGGGGACTTCTCCTCTCTACGTTTTCTCCAGCACCTTTACAAACGGGATCAGCAACACGGATGACCTCCTTGGAGTCATGTCTCTAATTATCTACACTGTGATTCTCCTTCCGTTGATAAAATATTGTTTCATTGTCCTGCGAGCTAATGACAATGGTGATGGTAAGTAAATATGCTCCATACATCTTCTCAACACAACTTCTACTCTCCTAGTATGGCTGCAGACAAGCGTTTTTAAGAACTAGACTAGAGAAGAAGGTTAAAAGAACATTTCGCGGCCGCTCTCAACGAGCACATTTTTTATTAAGAAGTTAGCATGAAACGGTTACACAGTGCAAGCCACAGCTTGCGGCACGAAAGGATTAACTGAAAAGAATCAGAAAACATGCGGCAAGGAAGAAGCGAACTATTACAAAGGACCGTTTTGCGACCAACGAGCAACAAGAGGAGGCCTCTTGGAACGACAGAAGCTGAAGCACTTGGCTAAGCTGAGTCCTCCAGCAGCGATGGCCCGTTGTAGCCATCAGCCGGAAACAGCGCTTGGTTAAAAGAACATATTATAAAGAATGTTAGAAATACTTTAGAAAAAGGAAGTTTTATTCCAATCTCTGCATAAGTTATGCAGTCAATCAAAGTTTAATACAAAACAAGTCTCTCAAAAAGCTTGCAAGAGACTGTAGCATGTTTTTTTTTTCTTTAAAAAAAAGGAAACATGGTAGGACTGCCCCTACAGAGAATACATTAAATAAAAGATATGTAAGTATGTACAGAGACTGTAGTATCTTTAAGAATATAGGTGAAAATTGTTAGGCTCCGTCCGTGAGAATTGAGCACCCAATTTGATAAAATAAAATTAAAAGCACCACAGGAAAACATAATTCGTTTCATGATAGAAGCTAACATGTATTACCAACTTATAATATTGCAGGAGGAACATTTGCACTTTATTCATTGATATCAAGGTATGCCAGGATTAGCTTGATACCTAATCAGCAGGCTGAAGATGCAATGGTTTCTCACTACAAGTTAGAGTCTCCCACAAATCGTATCAAGAGGGCTCATTGGATCAAGAAGAAGATGGAAAACAGTCCAAAATTTAAGGTCATGCTTTTCCTAGTGACAGTCCTGGCAACATCCATGGTGATTGGTGATGGTGTTCTAACTCCATCTATGTCAGGTGAGTTTCCTTTCTCATCTTTGGTAAAAAATGTTGTATGCAGGGGGATAGTTGAAATACACATGGATTATTAAAAGAAATAAGTCTGGATATCACTTTTATGCACTTATTCAACACACATGCTAAAAATTTCGTCTCAGTTCAAATACGAAAGAGGAAAAGTCAAAAGTGTCACTTGCAATAATTAAGAGAGCTATTATCCTGCCAGGCGATGCATGTTCTCTGGCCACTAGAATATATTTATAAGGATGATTTTTTTAAGAAAAACTCATAAGTATTTTTTTGCAGTACTTAGCGCTGTTGGGGGGATCCAACAAAAAGCAACGAACCTGACTCAAGGTACACTAAGCTATGCATTGAAATGTATATGAATGAGAGTTACAACAGTTTAAATAACTTTACTATTTAGGATGGGAACTTAATCTGACCTTCTTAACCAAACAACAGGACAGATTGTTGGCATTTCAATAGCCATATTGATCGTCCTGTTTCTTGTTCAGCACTTTGGCACAGACAAAGTTGGTTACACATTTGCCCCAATAATCTTGATATGGTTCCTCTTGATTGCTGGCATTGGAGCTTATAATTTGATCAAACATGATGCTAGTGTCCTGAAAGCATTCAATCCAAAATATATTGTGGACTATTTCAAAAGGAATGGGAAGCAGGGCTGGATCTCTCTTGGAGGAGTTATTTTATGCATTACAGGTACTTTTGATCCCAGAGTCCATAACAGAATTCTGCAATATACCTTTTACCCTGATCTCTAAGAGATCACCTTAATATTTTGGCAGAAAAAATTGTGCTTACATAATGGCACTGATAGAAATAAAACATCGATAACTTTAACCAAAAGTCATGTAATGTGCATTGCATTTTTGTAAAACAGGAACTGAGGCAATGTTTGCCGACCTTGGTCACTTCAATGTGAGAGCTGTTCAGGTAATTGAGCACTTCTCCTAATTCCCGGCTTTTCATTTTTACAAACTACTGACCCCCATTGATTATGACAAGCTGTGATTATGGAGAAACACCTTTTGAGTGTGTGGAGAAAATAGTCCTAAAATGTGTAAAAGTATTTTCATCTTCTAAAGAAATAGTTTTGAATCTTGAACTTCGAAATTGCTTTATGTGATGATTCAGTTAGATATTTATGATAAAAGTTTTATTGCACTACAGATTGGCTTTTCAGTAGTTCTGTTCCCTTCAGTACTGCTGGCATACATTGGACAAGCTGCATATCTTTGTATCTACCCAGAAAATGTTGCAAATACATTCTACAAATCAATTCCAGGTAATAAGAACATATAAGAATCAACTAATAAAAGACATTAGGGTTGGAAGATCAAATTCTAATGATGAACTCATGAACTTTGTTATCAGGTCCGTTGTATTGGCCAACATTTGTGGTGGCTGTAGCTGCTGCTATAATTGCAAGCCAAGCTATGATATCTGGTGCCTTTGCAATTATTGCTCAGTCCCAAGTTCTAGGTTGCTTTCCACGTGTTCGTGTCACCCACACATCAACGAAGTTTGAAGGACAGGTCTACATCCCGGAGATCAACTATGTGTTGATGGTTTTGTGTGTAGCTGTTACAGCTATTTTCCAAACTACAGAAAAGATTGGCAATGCATATGGTAAATTCTCAAATCTAGAAACAAGTATCCCTCCCACCCCAAGATATAATTAAACTAAGGAAAAAATGCAGTACCTGAATATTCAATTTTTTTTATGAAATTATAAACTACCGCATATCTAATTCTTTCTTGGCAATCATCTGCTTTGCTGCCGTTTTCTCTAAGTTTTTCAAAATCTGTATCAACTACTTGAAGCAATTTAGTGTAATGGGCAATCGGCTCCCAGCTTTGATAGGTTCATTTGCTCCCAGCTATACTTCAATAATAATTATTGTTATAAGATGCACTGAACTTGCTCCCCGCTCTGATAGGTGCCCCCTTATACCTGACTAGACTGTAAACAAGTTATGAGCACTCATATGTTATTGCTATTTAAACTGCGCAAGCAGAACACATGAAATCACCCTAGCAAACATTAAGATGTGGTGCTGTGTGAACGAAGACAATTTGATCAAATCCAAAAGATTAGTGTATTTTTCCAATTGCATGGTGATCTGTCAGCTTTTTCTTAAAGCAAGTAAGGACATGATCTACTAGAAACCATATAAGAACAATACACATCCTGAAATAGATCATCTTTACCTTATATGATCAGATACTCATACCACCATTATATTGTGCAGGTATTGCTGTTGTCTTTGTGATGTTTATAACAACACTTCTGGTCACTTTAGTAATGGTTATGATATGGAAGACAAGTCTGCTATGGATTGCACTCTTTCTAGTAATAATTGGTGGAGCAGAGCTCATATACTTATCTTCGGCACTCTACAAGTTCACTCAAGGTGGCTACTTGCCACTAGCTTTTGCAGCAATTTTGATGTTTATAATGGCCACATGGCATTATGTCCATGTTCATCGATACAACTATGAGCTCCAGAACAAAGTATCAAGTAACTATGTGGCAGAATTGGCCACTAGGAGGAATCTGACCAGGTTGCCAGGGATAGGCTTTTTGTACTCTGAGCTTGTGCAAGGCATCCCACCCATACTTCCTCACTTGGTAGAAAGGGTACCTTCCATCCATTCAGTTCTTGTGATTATCTCAATAAAGTACTTACCGATCAGCAAAATAGAAACAAGCGAGCGGTTCCTCTTCCGATATGTGGAGCCAAGAGATTACAGGGTATTCCGATGTGTGGTGCGCTATGGATACAATGATAAAGTAGAAGATCCAAGAGAATTTGAGGGCTTACTTATTGAACATTTGAAACAATTTATCCATCAAGAATCATTTTACAGCCCAGGAGGAGATAATTCAGCAGAAGAAATAGAAGATGCAATTGAGCCTTCCATGAGAGTTCAAGAAGCAACAATGTCCGATAGTTCTTCAGACAGAAGCACTGCTGCTCCATCAAATGGATGCATCTATGAGATCCAAACAATACAGAGAGAGATGGAGGATGGTATCGTCCATATGCTAGGAGAAGCTAATGTGGTGGCAGAAACAAATGCAGATTTATTTAAGAAGATAATAGTTGACTATGCTTACAACTTCATAAGGAAGAACTTCAGGCAACCAGAGAGGATAACATGTGTCCCTCATAACAGACTGCTACGGGTTGGAATGACATATGAGATCTAGAGCGATGCTGAACTTTGTGGAACACAGCAATTTAATCAAAGAAAACAGATGATTAGCTACTTGACAACATCCAAGGTCTTTTCAGTATCAAGTCAGGAAATGGAAGGTTCTGTTCAAAGAGGTGGAGAAACTAGAGTACATATAATGGGTGCTTATGTCATAAAGCTGTTAGAAATATTTCGTTTTAACTTACTCATGCCAAATTAGGTATGAAATACTGTATTGTTCTAAAGACTGCAATTCCTGCAAATGGTGTTATACTGTTACTTTTCCCCCCATCCCAAACAATTGGGGGGAGGGGCGCTCATCTAGCAAATTTGTATTATACAATGGTAAACACTAGCGTCCAGGCTGGCATACCGAGCGTAGAATACATAGGGAACTTCAGAGCAAGGAAGACAAACATGATGTTATATTGTGTTACTTGTTAGTCCTTAAAAACATGGTAAAATGGGGCAGTCTACTTGTGCGTTTGAGATATTGTACTATTACCCTGCTATACGGTGTACAGATCAGAAAGCAGGATACATGTGTGGGAAACTTGTTTCCAAAGATAGACACAGAGAAAAACACGCATCAATTCTCACCACTGATGAATCTATAGAGAGAATTCACCGCCGACCACTAAAGGATACAAATCAGCGAGAGAGTAACATTCACGAGCACTAATATCTGCTACCAGAAGCAAGCCACCCTCTGATCCTCACAAGTCACAACGCAATCCAAGGCAAGCAAGCATTAGCACGGTGGTAAAACAGAGCGTCGAGGCCAGCATTTCGTCAAACAGAACAAGGGGAGCAAAAGAGAGAAGCTAAAAACGACGGCATCCGAAATTCTGAACCAAGGACATCGTACCTTGGCATCCCAGCCCTGGACGGAGGGTCCACTTGCTCGAGCGATCCGTAGCTGCTTGGACTAGTCGACTGGTACCTGATCGAACACCTCGTCCCTGCGGTCCAGCAGAGTGAGAGCCCAACGGATCGTGCCGGAGTGCTGGGACTGGGAGCAGAGGAGAAAAGAAGAACCGGGGTCAAAAAAAATGACGGTGGTTGAGAAGAGCTGACCAGTGATCATCGGACATTGGAGGAACCTACCGAGTGGAGATTACAGGGACAGATTTAACTTTTTACCATTATAAAGATCGACCTCAGATAGCATCTCAACGATTGCCGGTACATTTTTACCGGTCAAAATAGAAAACAGATACAAAAATACTATTTTTTTTGCTCACGTGGCACGCCAACTCTCGCGCCAGCAGAGATCTAAGTCAGCGTACGAACGTCAAATGTCTCTCCTGCCCCTGCTCTCTCCTTCTCCACCTCTTCCTCTCTGCCCACGTGGCTTGAGGTCGCCGGCGCTCGCTCGCGGCGGCCTGCGCGTGAGTGGAGCAGCGGAGAGCGCCACGAGCGCCCCAGGCGGCCTGCGCGTGAGCGGAGCAGCGGTGAGAGCGACGAGCGCCGCGGCAGCCTGCGCGCCAGCGGAGCGACGGCGAGCGCCCACGCGCGTCCGTACTGTGAAGAGTGCCTGCATGGTGCCTAGCACGGCGCGGCTGAGCGCGTCCCTGGCGGCGTGCGCGCTGGCCCTGGGCGGCGCGCGGAGGAGCGCCACCAGCGCCGCCAGGAGTGGCCGCAAGTCGCCCACGGCCGTGCGGTGCGCCTCCTCCCCGCAGAGGAGGCTGTGGACCACAGCCATCGCGTGTTGCACGGCGTCGCCGGACCGCAGCGCGGATGTCAGCGCGTCCAGCAAGCCCGGCGCCGACGCCACTGGGTCCCGCGTCGAGATGGAGATGTTGAGGTCGTGCGAGGCGCCGTGGGCCGTGGCGGCGTGCGGGAGCACGGTGTGCAGGCGGGACGCTCGAACGGTGTCGTAATCGCCGGCCGCGTGTTGCCCCCGCACTTGTGCTTAGCGGCGGTGGCCGTCCCTGTGCTAGCCGTGACCGCGACTACTACAACGCTCGCGTGCTGCGACCGTGACCGCTGCGAAGCCGACAACAGGTTGATTTACGGCGCCGGCGGGACCTCCGACGTCCCCGTAGTGCGTGCGCTCGCGTGCTGCGTGGCCACGCACCCTGGGGCCGTTCGCGGCATGCACGTCACTCGCGGCTCCTTCTACGCGCATGAGTACGCGCTCTGGCGCTTGGTCGCAGTCTCGCAGACCTCGCCGACCTCCGGAGGCTAGCGTTGCCGGCGAAGGAGGGAAGGCCGAACATGGCGCACATGGCGTCGGGCACCCGCCCGGAGAGCTAGTTGTTGCAGGCGTCGTGCCAGGTGCGGGCGTCGTCGCCGTCGTCGGGCCAGGGCACGGGCACCGCCGCTTGGCCGGAGCGCCGCCGCCGCCGGGCACGAGCTACCGCGTTCTGGGCTGCGAGCGCGGGCACCGCCAGGGCGCGAGCTGCCGAGGCACGGTGTGAGCGCACGCACCGTCGCTGGGCCAGGGTGCGGGCAACAGCGCGCCACTGCCTGGCCGGAGCACCGCCGCCGCCGAGCATGAGGTGCCGCGCTGCAGGTGCCTAGGGCTACCAGCGTGGCCGACGCTGGGCGCGAGTTGCCGCGGCCGCCAGGAGCACGGTGCGAAAATGCCAGCTGCGTGGGTGGAGAGGAAAAGGCCCGGGGGGGGACATTTTACAAGTCTTGCAGACTCGAATCCACGCTGGCACGAGGAGCTGGTCTGCCACGCAAGCAAAAGTGGTAAATTTGTAGTTGTTTTCTCTATGTGCTGGCGAAAATGTATTGGCATCTATTAAAGTGCTATTTGAGGAGGTGCCATTTGTTATAATGATAAAAAATTAAATCTCTCGATTATAGGGGATCGGACTTCGGAGTGATCGCCGCCCATTACTGTCGCGGGCCGTGGGGGAACGGAATGGAGCCTCGCAAAGGACATTAATATGGGCCTCGGCCACGAACGGCCACGTACATGTGGCCCAATAGGGACAGTATCGCCCTCGTAAGGGATATGGGCACGGTCGGGCTTTAGTAGAGTATTTTTTGGGAACAGGGCTTTAGTATTAGTAGAGTAGACTAGTTCTTTGTACAAACTATTCTTTTTATTTTGGGCGTGGCTAATGCCCGGACGTCCACGCCACTGCCCCTGTCTGTCGTCCCGTGCCTGCCCGCCCACATCTCGTTTGTTGCGTCGGCCCGCAAGCACGTAGGACCCG